>NW_027446032.1:0-5000 GCF_038048845.1 Mixophyes fleayi
TACTTTTTTTTTTCTCTCTTGTTCTGGCTTCCTTCAATGCTGGTTTTAAAATGTATAAGTGATGTAGGTCATTAGGAAACCAATACCTACAGCCACACCACCGTGGACAAGCCCAATCTCATCTGATCTTGGAAGCTAAGCAGAGCCGGGCCTGGTTAGTACTTGGATGGGAGACCACCTGGGAATACCAGGTGCTGTAGGCTTTTTTTTTTCTCTCTTGTTCCGGCCTCCTTCAATGCTGGTTTTGAGATGTATAAGAGATGTAGGTCAATAGGAAACCAATACCTACAGCCACACCACCCTGAACAAGCCCAATCTCGTCTGATCTTGGAAGCTAAGCAGAGCCGGGCCTGGTTAGTACTTGGATGGGAGACCACCTGGGAATACCAGGTGCTGTAGCCTTTTTTTCTTCTCTCTTGTTCCGGCTTCCTTCAATGCTGGTTTCTAGATGTATAAGAGATGTAGGTCAATAGGAAAACAATACCTACAGCCACACCACCCTGAACAAGCCCAATCTTGTCTGATCTTGGAAGCTAAGCAGGGACGGGCCTGGTTAGTACTTGGATGGGAGAGCACCTGGGAATACCAGGTGCTGTAGGCCTTTTTTTTTTCTCTCTTGTTCCGGCTTCCTTCAATGCTGGTTTTGAGATAATAAGAGATGTAGGTCAATAGCAAACCAAAATCTACAGCTACACATCTCTAAACAAGCCAATCTCGTCTGATCTTGGAAGCTAAGCAGGGCTGGGCCTGGTTAGTACTTGGATGGGAGACCACCTGGAAATACCAGGTGCTGTAGGCTTTTTTTTTTCTCTCTTGTTCCGGCCTCCTTCAATGCTGGTTTTGATATGTATAAGAGATGTAGGTCAATAGGAAACCAATACCTACAGCCACACCACCCTGAACAAGCCCAATCTCGTCTGATCTTGGAAGGTAAGCAGGGCCGGGCCTGGTTAGTGCTTGGATGGGAGACCCCCTGGGAATACCAGGTGCTGTAGGCCTTTTTTTTTTTCTCTCTTGTTCCGGCTTCCTTCAATGCTTGTTTTTAGATGTATAAGAGATGTAGGTCAATAGGAAAACTACCTACAGCCACACCACCCTGAACAAGCCCAATCTTGTCTGATCTTGGAAGCTAAGCAGGGCTGGGCCTGGTTAGTACTTGGATGGGAGACCACCTGGAAATACCAGGTGCTGTAGGCTTTTTTTTTTCTCTCTTGATCCGGCCTCCTTCAATGCTGGTTTTGATATGTATAAGAGATGTAGGTCAATAGCAAACCAATACCTACAGCCACACCACCCTGAACAAGCCCAATCTCGTCTGACCTTGAAAGCTAAGCAGGTCTGGGCCTGGTTAGTACTTTTTTTTTTCTCTCTTGTTCTGGCTTCCTTCAATGCTGGTTTTAAAATGTATAAGTGATGTAGGTCATTAGGAAACCAATACCTACAGCCACACCACCCTGGACAAGCCCAATCTCGTCTGATCTTGGAAGCTAAGCAGGGCCGGGCCTGGTTAGTGCTTAGATGGGAGACCCCCTGGGAATACCAGGTGCTGTAGGCCTTTTTTTTTTTCTCTCTTGTTCCGGCTTCCTTCAATGCTTGTTTTTAGATGTATAAGAGATGTAGGTCAATAGGAAAACCATACCTACAGCCACACCACCCTGAAGAAGCCCAATCTTGTCTGATCTTGGAAGCTAAGCAGGGCTGGGCCTGGTTAGTACTTGGATGGGAGACCACCTGGAAATACCAGGTGCTGTAGGCTTTTTTTTTTCTCTCTTGTTCCGGCCTCCTTCAATGCTGGTTTTCAGATGTATAAGAGATGTAGGTCAATAGGAAAACAATACCTACAGCCACACCACCCTGAACAAGCCCAATCTCGTCTCATCTTGGAAGCTAAGCAGAGCCGGGCCTGGTTAGTACTTGGATGGGAGACCACCTGGGAATATCAGGTGCTGTAGGCCTTTTTTTCTTCTCTCTTGTTCCGGCTTCCTTCAATGCTGGTTTCTAGATGTATAAGAGATGTAGGTCAATAGGAAAAAAATGCCTACAGCCACACCACCCTGAACAAGCCCAATCTCATCTGATCTTGGAAGCTAAGCAGGGCCAGGCCTGGTTAGTACTTGGATGGGAGACCACCTGGGAATACCAGGTGCTGTAGGCTTTTTTTTTCTCTCTTGTTCCGGCTTCCTTCAATGCTGGTTTTGAGATTATAAGAGATGTAGGTCAATACAAAACCAATACCTACAGCTACACATCTCTGAACAAGCCCAATCTTGTTTGATCTTGGAAGCTAAGCAGAGCCGGGCCTGGTTAGTATTTGGATGGGAGACCACCTGGGAATACCAGGTGCTGTAGGCCTTTTTTTCTTCTCTCTTTTTCCGGCTTCCTTCAATGCTGGTTTCTAGATGTATAAGAGATGTAGGTCAATATAAAAACAATACCTACAGCCACACCACCCTGAACAAGCCCAATCTCATCTGATCTTCGAAGCTAAACAGGGCTGGGCCTGGTTAGTATTTGGATGGGAGACCACCAGGGAATACCAGGTGCTGTAGGCCTTTTTTTTTCTCTCTTGTTCCGGCTTCCTTCAATGCTGGTTTTGAGATTATAAGAGATGTAGGTCAATACAAAACCAATACCTACAGCTACACATCTCTGAACAATCCCAATCTCGTTTGATCTTGGAAGCTAAGCAGGGCCGGACCTGGTTAGTACTTTGATGGGAGACCACCTGGGAATACCAGGTGCTGTAGGCCTTTTTTTTTTCTCTCTTGTTCCGGCTTCCTTCAATGCTGGTTTTGAGATGTATAAGAGATGTAGGTCAATAGGAAAACAATACCTACAGCTGCACCACCCTGAACAAGCCCAACCTCATCTGATCTTGAAAGCTAAGCAGGTCCGGGTCTGGTTAGTACTTTTTTTTTTCTCTCTTGTTCTGGCTTCCTTCAATGCTGGTTTTAAAATGTATAAGTGATGTAGGTCATTAGGAAACCAATACCTACAGCCACACCACCCTGTACAAGCCCAATCTCGTCTGATCTTGGAAGCTAAGCAGGGCCGGGCCTGGTTAGTACTTGGATGGGAGACCACCTGGAAATACCAGATGCTGTAGGCTTTTTTTTTTCTCTCTTGTTCCGGCCTCCTTCAATGCTGGTTTTGAGATGTATAAGAGATGTAGGTCAATAGGAAAACAATACCTACAGCCACACCACCCTGAACAAGCCAAATCTCGTCTGATCTTGGAAGCTAAGCAGAGCCGGGCCTGGTTAGTACTTGGATGGGAGACCACCTGGGAATACCAGGTGCTGTAGGCCTTTTTTTCTTCTCTCTTGTTCCGGCTTCCTTCAATGCTGTTTTCTAGATGTATAAGAGATGTAGGTCAATAGGAAAACAATACCTACAGCCACACCACCCTGAACAAGCCCAATCTTGTCTGATCTTGGAAGCTAAGCAGGTCCAGGTCTGGTTAGTACTTTTTTTTTTCTCTCTTGTTCTGGCTTCCTTCAATGCTGGTTTTAAAATGTATAAGTGATGTAGGTCATTAGGAAACCAATACCTACAGCCACACCACCCTGGACAAGCCCAATCTCGTCTGATCTTGGAAGCTAAGCAGGGCCGGGCCTGGTTAGTACTTGAATGGGAGACCACCTGGAAATACCAGATGCTGTAGGCTTTTTTTTTTCTCTCTTGTTCCGGCCTCCTTCAATGCTGGTTTTGAGATGTATAAGAGATGTAGGTCAATAGGAAAACAATACCTACAGCCACACCACCCTGAACAAGCCAAATCTCGTCTGATCTTGGAAGCTAAGCAGAGCCGGGCCTGGTTAGTACTTGGATGGGAGACCACCTGGGAATACCAGGTGCTGTAGGCCTTTTTTTCTTCTCTCTTGTTCCGGCTTCCTTCAATGCTGTTTTCTAGATGTATAAGAGATGTAGGTCAATAGGAAAACAATACCTACAGCCACACCACCCTGAACAAGCCCAATCTCGTCTGATCTTGGAAGCTAAGCAGGGACGGGCCTGGTTAGTACTTGGATGGGAGACCACCTGGCAATACCAGGTGCTGTAGGCCTTTTTTTTTTCTCTCTTGTTCCGACTTCCTTCAATGCTGGTTTTGAGATTATAAGAGATGTAGGTCAATAGGAAACCAAAACCTACAGCTACACATCTCTGAACAAGCCCAATCTCGTTTGATCTTGGAAGCTAAGCAGGGCCAGGCCTGGTTAGTACTTGGATGGGAGACCACCTGGGAATACCAGGTGCTGTAGGCTTTTTTTTTTTCTCTCTTGTTCCGGCTTCCTTCAATGCTGGTTTTTAGATGTATAAGAGATGTAGGTCAATAGTAAACCAATACCTACAGCCACACCACCCTGAACAAGCCTGATCTTGGAAGCTAAGCAGAGCCAGGCCTGGTTAGTACTTGGATGCGAGACCACCTGGGGATACCAGGTGCTGTAGGCCCTTTTTTTTTCTCTCTTGTTCCGACTTCCTTCAATGCTGTTTTTGAGATGTATAAGAGATGTAGGTCAATAGGAAAGCAATACCTACAGCCACACCACCCTGAACAAGATCAATCTCGTCTGATCTTGGAAGCTAAGCAGGGCTGGGCCTGGTTAGTACTTGGATGGGAGACCACCTGGGAATACCAGGTGCTGTAGGCTTTTTTTTCTTCTCTCTTGTTCCGGCTTCCTTCAATGCTGGTTTCTAGATGTATAAGAGATGTAGGTCAATAGGAAAACAATACCTACAGCCACACCACCCTGAACAAGCCCAATCTCGTCTGATCTTGGAAGCTAAGCAGGGACGGGCCTGGTTAGTACTTGGATGGGAGACCACCTGGGAATACCAGGTGCTGTAGGCCTTTTTTTCTTCTCTCTTGTTCCGGCTTCCTTCAATGCTGGTTTCTAGATGTATAAGAGATGTAGGTCAATAGGAAAACAATACCTACAGCCACACCACCCTGAACAAGCCCAATCTCGTCTGATCTTGGAAGCTAAGCAGGGCTG
>NW_027446032.1:10000-22500 GCF_038048845.1 Mixophyes fleayi
CTGGGAATACCAGGTGCTGTAGGCTTTTTTTTTTTTCTCTCTTGTTCCGGCTTCCTTCAATGCTGGTTTTTAGATGTATAAGAGATGTAGGTCAATAGGAAACCAATACCTACAGCCACACCACCCTGAACAAGCCTGATCTTGGAAGCTAAGCAGAGCCAGGCCTGGTTAGTACTTGGATGCGAGACCACCTGGGAATACCAGGTGCTGTAGGCCTTTTTTTCTTCTCTCTTGTTCCGGCTTCCTTCAATGCTGGTTTCTAGATGTATAAGAGATGTAGGTCAATAAGAAAGCAATACCTACAGCCACACCACCCTGAACAAGCCCAATCTCGTCTGATCTTGGAAGCTAAGCAGAGCCGGGCCTGGTTAGTGCTTGGATGGGAGACCACCTGGGAATACCAGGTGCTGTCGGCTTTTTTTTTTCTCTCTTGTTCCGGCCTCCTTCAATGCTGGTTTTGAGATGTATAAGAGATGTAGGTCAATAGGAAACCAATACCTACAGCCACACCACCCTGAACAAGCCCAATCTCGTCTGATCTTGGAAGCTAAGCAGAGCCGAGCCTGGTTAGTATTTGGATGGGAGACCACCTGGGAATACCAGTTGCTGTAGGCCTTTTTTTTCTTCTCTCTTGTTCCGGCTTCCTTCAATGCTGGTTTCTAGATGTATAAGAGATGTAGGTCAATAGGAAAACAATACCTACAGCCACACCACCCTGAACAAGCCCAATCTCGTCTGGTCTTGGAAGCTAAGCAGGGACGGGCCTGTTTAGTACTTGGATGGGAGACCACCTGGGAATACCAGGTGCTGTAGGCCTTTTTTTCTTCTCTCTTGTTCCGGCTTCCTTCAATGCTGGTTTCTAGATGTATAAGAGATGTAGGTCAATAGGAAAACAATACCTACAGCCACACCACCCTGAACAAGCCCAATTTCGTCTGATCTTGGAAGCTAAGCAGGGCTGGGCCTGGTTAGTACTTGGATGGGAGACCACCTGGGAATACCAGGTGCTGTAGGCCTTTTTTTTTTTCTCTCTTGTTCCGGCTTCCTTCAATGCTTGTTTTTAGATGTATAAGAGATGTAGGTCAATAGGAAAACAATACCTACAGCCACACCACCCTGAACAAGCCCAATCTCATCTGATCTTGGAAGCTAAGCAGGGCTGGGCCTGGTTAGTACTTGGATGGGAGACCACCTGGAAATACCAGGTGCTGTAGGCTTTTTTTTTTCTCTCTTGTTCCGGCCTCCTTCAATGTTGGTTTTCAGATGTATAAGAGATGTAGGTCAATAGGAAACCAATACCTACAGCCACACCACCCTGAACAAGCCCAATCTCGTCTGATCTTGGAAGCTAAGCAGAGCTGGGCCTGGTTAGTACTTGGATGGGAGACCACCTGGAAATACCAGGTGCTGTAGGCTTTTTTTTTTCTCTCTTGTTCCGGCTTCCTTCAATGCTGGTTTTGAGATTATAAGAGATGTAGGTCAATAGGAAACCAAAACCTACAGCTACACATTTCTAAACAAGCCCAATCTCGTTTGATCTTGGAAGCTAAGCAGGGCCAGGTCTGGTTATTACTTGGATGGGAGACCACCTGGGAATACCTGGTGCTGTAGGCTTTTTTTTTTTCTCTCTTGTTCCGGCTTCCTTCAATGCTGGTTTTTAGATGTATAAGAGATGTAGGTCAATAGGAAACCAATACCTACAGCCACACCACCCTGAACAAGCCTGATCTTGGAAGCTAAGCAGAGCCAGGCCTGGTTAGTACTTGGATGCGAGACCACCTGGGAATACCAGGTGCTGTAGGCCTTTTTTTCTTCTCTCTTGTTCCGGCTTCCTTCAATGCTGGTTTCTAGATGTATAAGAGATGTAGGTCAATAAGAAAGCAATACCTACAGCCACACCACCCTGAACAAGCACAATCTCGTCTGATCTTGGAAGCTAAGCAGGGCTGGGCCTGGTTAGTACTTGGATGGGAGACCACCTGGAAATACCAGGTGCTGTAGGCTTTTTTTTTCTCTCTTGTTCCGGCCTCCTTCAATGCTGGTTTTGAGATGTATAAGAGATGTAGGTCAATAGGAAACCAATACCTACAGCCACACCACCCTGAACAAGCCCAATCTCGTCTGATCTTGGAAGCTAAGCAGAGCCGGGCCTGGTTAGTGCTTGGGTGGAGACCACCTGGGAATACCAGGTGCTGTAGGCCTTTTTTTCTTCTCTCTTGTTCCGGCTTCCTTCAATGCTGGTTTCTAGATGTATAAGAGATGTAGGTCAATAGGAAAACAATACCTACAGCCACACCACCCTGAACAAGCCCAATCTCATCTGATCTTGGAAGCTAAGCAGGGACAGGCCTGGTTAGTACTTGGATGGGAGACCACCTGGGAATACCAGGTGCTGTAGGCCTTTTTTTCTTCTCTCTTGTTCCGGCTTCCTTCAATGCTGGTTTCTAGATGTATAAGAGATGTAGGTCAATAGGAAAACAATACCTACAGCCACACCACCCTGAACAAGCCCAATCTCGTCTGATCTTGGAAGCTAAGCAGGGCTGGGCCTGGTTAGTACTTGGATGGGAGACCACCTGGAAATACCAGGTGCTGTAGGCTTTTTTTTTCTCTCTTGTTCCGGCCACCTTCAATGCTGGTTTTGAGATGTATAAGAGATGTAGGTCAATAGGAAACCAATACCTACAGCCACACCACCCTGAACAAGCCCGATCTTGGAAGCTAAGCAGGGCTGGGCCTGGTTAGTACTTGGATGGGAGACCACCTGGAAATACCAGGTGCTGTAGGCTTTTTTTTTTTCTCTCTTGTTCCGGCCTCCTTCAATGCTGGTTTTGAGATGTATAAGAGATGTAGGTCAATAGGAAACCAATACCTACAGCCACACCACCCTGAACAAGCCCAATCTCGTCTGATCTTGGAAGCTAAGCAGAGCCGGGCCTGGTTAGTACTTGGATGGGAGACCACCTGGGAATACCAGGTGCTGTAGGCCTTTTTTTCTTCTCTCTTGTTCCGGCTTCCTTCAATGCTGGTTTCTAGATGTATAAGAGATGTAGGTCAATAGGAAACCAATACCTACAGCCACACCACCCTGAACAAGCCCAATCTCGTCTGATCTTGGAAGCTAAGCAGGGACGGGCCTGGTTAGTACTTGGATGGAGACCACCTGGGAATACCAGGTGCTGTAGGCCTTTTTTTCTTCTCTCTTTTCCGGCTTCCTTCAATGCTGGTTTCTAGATGTATAAGAGATGTAGGTCAAAACAAAAATAATACCTACAGCCACACCACCCTGAACAAGCCCAATCTCGTCTGATCTTGGAAGCTAAGCAGGGCTGGGCCTGGTTAGTACTTGGATGGGAGACCACCTGGGAATACCAGGTGCTGTAGGCCTTTTTTTTTTTCTCTCTTGTTCCGGCTTCCTTCAATGCTTGTTTTTAGATGTATAAGAGATGTAGGTCAATAGGAAAACATTACCTACAGCCACACCACCCTGAACAAGCCCAATCTCGTCTGATCTTGGAAGCTAAGCAGGGCTGGGCCTGGTTAGTACTTGGATGCGAGACCACCTGGAAATACCAGGTGCTGTAGGCTTTTTTTTTTTCTCTCTTGTTCCGGCCTCCTTTAATGTTGGTTTTCAGATGTATAAGAGATGTAGGTCAATAGGAAACCAATACCTACAGCCACACCACCCTGAACAAGCCCAATCTCGTCTGATCTTGGAAGCTAAGCAGGGACGGGCCTGGTTAGTACTTGGATGGGAGACCACCTGGGAATACCAGGTGCTGTAGGTCTTTTTTTTTTCTCTCTTGTTCCGGCTTCCTTCAATGCTGGTTTTGAGATTATAAGAGATGTAGGTCAATAGGAAACAAAACCTACAGCTACACATCTCTAAACAAGCCCAATCTCGTTTGATCTTGGAAGCTAAGCAGCACCAGGCCTGGTTAGTACTTGGATGGGAGACCACCTGGGAATACCAGGTGCTGTAGGCTTTTTTTTTTTTCTCTCTTGTTCCGGCTTCCTTCAATGCTGGTTTTTAGATGTATAAGAGATGTAGGTCACTAGGAAACCAATACCTACAGCCACACCACCCTGAACAAGCCTGATCTTGGAAGCTAAGCAGAGCCAGGCCTGGTTAGTACTTGGATGCGAGACCACCTGGGAATACCAGGTGCTGTAGGCCTTTTTTTCTTCTCTCTTGTTCCGGCTTCCTTCAATGCTGGTTTCTAGATGTATAAGAGATGTAGGTCAATAAGAAAGCAATACCTACAGCCACACCACCCTGAACAAGCACAATCTCGTCTGATCTTGGAAGCTAAGCAGGGCTGGGCCTGGTTAGTACTTGGATGGGAGACCACCTGGAAATACCAGGTGCTGTAGGCTTTTTTTTTCTCTCTTGTTCCGGCCTCCTTCAATGCTGGTTTTGAGATGTATAAGAGATGTAGGTCAATAGGAAACCAATACCTACAGCCACACCACCCTGAACAAGCCCAATCTCGTCTGATCTTGGAAGCTAAGCAGAGCCGGGCCTGGTTAGTGCTTGGATGGGAGACCACCTGGGAATACCAGGTGCTGTAGGCCTTTTTTTCTTCTCTCTTGTTCCGGCTTCCTTCAATGCTGGTTTCTAGATGTATAAGAGATGTAGGTCAATAGGAAAACAATACCTACAGCCACACCACCCTGAACAAGCCCAATCTCATCTGATCTTGGAAGCTAAGCAGGGACAGGCCTGGTTAGTACTTGGATGGGAGACCACCTGGGAATACCAGGTGCTGTAGGCCTTTTTTTCTTCTCTCTTGTTCCGGCTTCCTTCAATGCTGGTTTCTAGATGTATAAGAGATGTAGGTCAATAGGAAAACAATACCTACAGCCACACCACCCTGAACAAGCCCAATCTCGTCTGATCTTGGAAGCTAAGCAGGGCTGGGCCTGGTTAGTACTTGGATGGGAGACCACCTGGGAATACCAGGTGCTGTCGGCTTTTTTTTTTCTCTCTTGTTCCGGCCTCCTTCAATGCTGGTTTTGAGATGTATAAGAGATGTAGGTCAATAGGAAACCAATACCTACAGCCACACCACCCTGAACAAGCCCAATCTCGTCTGATCTTGGAAGCTAAGCAGAGCCGAGCCTGGTTAGTATTTGGATGGGAGACCACCTGGGAATACCAGTTGCTGTAGGCCTTTTTTTTCTTCTCTCTTGTTCCGGCTTCCTTCAATGCTGGTTTCTAGATGTATAAGAGATGTAGGTCAATAGGAAAACAATACCTACAGCCACACCACCCTGAACAAGCCCAATCTCGTCTGGTCTTGGAAGCTAAGCAGGGACGGGCCTGTTTAGTACTTGGATGGGAGACCACCTGGGAATACCAGGTGCTGTAGGCCTTTTTTTCTTCTCTCTTGTTCCGGCTTCCTTCAATGCTGGTTTCTAGATGTATAAGAGATGTAGGTCAATAGGAAAACAATACCTACAGCCACACCACCCTGAACAAGCCCAATTTCGTCTGATCTTGGAAGCTAAGCAGGGCTGGGCCTGGTTAGTACTTGGATGGGAGACCACCTAGGGAATACCAGGTGCTGTAGGCCTTTTTTTTTTTCTCTCTTGTTCCGGCTTCCTTCAATGCTTGTTTTTAGATGTATAAGAGATGTAGGTCAATAGGAAAACAATACCTACAGCCACACCACCCTGAACAAGCCCAATCTCGGTCTGATCTTGGAAGCTATGCAGGGCTGGGCCTGGTTAGTACTTGGATGGGAGACCACCTGGAAATACCAGGTGCTGTAGGCTTTTTTTTTTCTCTCTTGTTTCCGGCCTCCTTCAATGTGGTTTTCAGATGTATAAGAGATGTAGGTCAATAGGAAACCAATACCTACAGCCACACCACCCTGAACAAGCCCAATCTCGTCTGATCTTGGAAGCTAAGCAGAGCTGGGCCTGGTTAGTACTTGGATGGGAGACCACCTGGAAATACCAGGTGCTGTAGGCTTTTTTTTTTCTCTCTTGTTCCGGCTTCCTTCAATGCTGGTTTTGAGATTATAAGAGATGTAGGTCAATAGGAAACCAAAACCTACAGCTACACATTTCTAAACAAGCCCAATCTCGTTTGATCTTGGAAGCTAAGCAGGGCCAGGTCTGGTTAGTACTTGGATGGGAGACCACCTGGGAATACCTGGTGCTGTAGGCTTTTTTTTTTTCTCTCTTGTTCCGGCCTTCCTTCAATGCTGGTTTTTAGATGTATAAGAGATGTAGGTCAATAGGAAACCAATACCTACAGCCACACCACCCTGAACAAGCCTGATCTTGGAAGCTAAGCAGAGCCAGGCCTGGTTAGTACTTGGATGCGAGACCACCTGGGAATACCAGGTGCTGTAGGCCTTTTTTTCTTCTCTCTTGTTCCGGCTTCCTTCAATGCTGTTTCTAGATGTATAAGAGATGTAGGTCAATAAGAAAGCAATACCTACAGCCACACCACCCTGAACAAGCACAATCTCGTCTGATCTTGGAAGCTAAGCAGGGCTGGGCCTGGTTAGTACTTGGATGGGAGACCACCTGGAAATACCAGGTGCTGTAGGCTTTTTTTTTCTCTCTTGTTCCGGCTCTCTTTCAATGCTGGTTTGAGATGTATAAGAGATGTAGGTCAATAGGAAACCATACCTACAGCCACACCACCCTGAACAAGCCCAAATCGTCTGATCTTGGAAGCTAAGCAGAGCCGGGCCTGGTTAGTGCTTGGGTGGGAGACCACCTGGGAATACCAGGTGCTGTAGGCCTTTTTTTCTTCTCTCTTGTTCCGGCTTCCTTCAATGCTGGTTTCTAGATGTATAAGAGATGTAGGTCAATAGGAAAACAATACCTACAGCCACACCACCCTGAACAAGCCCAATCTCATCTGATCTTGGAAGCTAAGCAGGGACAGGCCTGGTTAGTACTTGGATGGGAGACCACCTGGGAATACCAGGTGCTGTAGGCCTTTTTTTCTTCTCTCTTGTTCCGGCTTCCTTCAATGCTGGTTTCTAGATGTATAAGAGATGTAGGTCAATAGGAAAACAATACCTACAGCCACACCACCCTGAACAAGCCCAATCTCGTCTGATCTTGGAAGCTAAGCAGGGCTGGGCCTGGTTAGTACTTGGATGGGAGACCACCTGGAAATACCAGGTGCTGTAGGCTTTTTTTTTCTCTCTTGTTCCGGCCACCTTCAATGCTGGTTTTGAGATGTATAAGAGATGTAGGTCAATAGGAAACCAATACCTACAGCCACACCACCCTGAACAAGCCCAATCTTGTCTGATCTTGGAAGCTAAGCAGGGCTGGGCCTGGTTAGTACTTGGATGGGAGACCACCTGGAAATACCAGGTGCTGTAGGCTTTTTTTTTTTCTCTCTTGTTCCGGCCTCCTTCAATGCTGGTTTTGAGATGTATAAGAGATGTAGGTCAATAGGAAACCAATACCTACAGCCACACCACCCTGAACAAGCCCAATCTCGTCTGATCTTGGAAGCTAAGCAGAGCCGGGCCTGGTTAGTACTTGGATGGGAGACCACCTGGGAATACCAGGTGCTGTAGGCCTTTTTTTCTTCTCTCTTGTTCCGGCTTCCTTCAATGCTGGTTTCTAGATGTATAAGAGATGTAGGTCAATAGGAAACCAATACCTACAGCCACACCACCCTGAACAAGCCCAATCTCGTCTGATCTTGGAAGCTAAGCAGGGACGGGCCTGGTTAGTACTTGGATGGGAGACCACCTGGGAATACCAGGTGCTGTAGGCCTTTTTTTCTTCTCTCTTTTCCGGCTTCCTTCAATGCTGGTTTCTAGATGTATAAGAGATGTAGGTCAAAACAAAAATAATACCTACAGCCACACCACCCTGAACAAGCCCAATCTCGTCTGATCTTGGAAGCTAAGCAGGGCTGGGCCTGGTTAGTACTTGGATGGGAGACCACCTGGGAATACCAGGTGCTGTAGGCCTTTTTTTTTTTCTCTCTTGTTCCGGCTTCCTTCAATGCTTGTTTTTAGATGTATAAGAGATGTAGGTCAATAGGAAAACATTACCTACAGCCACACCACCCTGAACAAGCCCAATCTCGTCTGATCTTGGAAGCTAAGCAGGGCTGGGCCTGGTTAGTACTTGGATGGGAGACCACCTGGAAATACCAGGTGCTGTAGGCTTTTTTTTTTTCTCTCTTGTTCCGGCCTCCTTTAATGTTGGTTTTCAGATGTATAAGAGATGTAGGTCAATAGGAAACCAATACCTACAGCCACACCACCCTGAACAAGCCCAATCTCGTCTGATCTTGGAAGCTAAGCAGGGACGGGCCTGGTTAGTACTTGGATGGGAGACCACCTGGGAATACCAGGTGCTGTAGGTCTTTTTTTTTTCTCTCTTGTTCCGGCTTCCTTCAATGCTGGTTTTGAGATTATAAGAGATGTAGGTCAATAGGAAACAAAACCTACAGCTACACATCTCTAAACAAGCCCAATCTCGTTTGATCTTGGAAGCTAAGCAGCACCAGGCCTGGTTAGTACTTGGATGGGAGACCACCTGGGAATACCAGGTGCTCTAGGCTTTTTTTTTTTTCTCTCTTGTTCCGGCTTCCTTCAATGCTGGTTTTTAGATGTATAAGAGATGTAGGTCAATAGGAAACCAATACCTACAGCCACACCACCCTGAACAAGCCTGATCTTGGAAGCTAAGCAGAGCCAGGCCTGGTTAGTACTTGGATGCGAGACCACCTGGGAATACCAGGTGCTGTAGGCCTTTTTTTCTTCTCTCTTGTTCCGGCTTCCTTCAATGCTGGTTTCTAGATGTATAAGAGATGTAGGTCAATAAGAAAGCAATACCTACAGCCACACCACCCTGAACAAGCACAATCTCGTCTGATCTTGGAAGCTAAGCAGGGCTGGGCCTGGTTAGTACTTGGATGGGAGACCACCTGGAAATACCAGGTGCTGTAGGCTTTTTTTTTCTCTCTTGTTCCGGCCTCCTTCAATGCTGGTTTTGAGATGTATAAGAGATGTAGGTCAATAGGAAACCAATACCTACAGCCACACCACCCTGAACAAGCCCAATCTCGTCTGATCTTGGAAGCTAAGCAGAGCCGGGCCTGGTTAGTGCTTGGATGGGAGACCACCTGGGAATACCAGGTGCTGTAGGCCTTTTTTTCTTCTCTCTTGTTCCGGCTTCCTTCAATGCTGGTTTCTAGATGTATAAGAGATGTAGGTCAATAGGAAAACAATACCTACAGCCACACCACCCTGAACAAGCCCAATCTCATCTGATCTTGGAAGCTAAGCAGGGACAGGCCTGGTTAGTACTTGGATGGGAGACCACCTGGGAATACCAGGTGCTGTAGGCCTTTTTTTCTTCTCTCTTGTTCCGGCTTCCTTCAATGCTGGTTTCTAGATGTATAAGAGATGTAGGTCAATAGGAAAACAATACCTACAGCCACACCACCCTGAACAAGCCCAATCTCGTCTGATCTTGGAAGCTAAGCAGGGCTGGGCCTGGTTAGTACTTGGATGGGAGACCACCTGGAAATACCAGGTGCTGTAGGCTTTTTTTTTCTCTCTTGTTCCGGCCACCTTCAATGCTGGTTTTGAGATGTATAAGAGATGTAGGTCAATAGGAAACCAATACCTACAGCCACACCACCCTGAACAAGCCCAATCTTGTCTGATCTTGGAAGCTAAGCAGGGCTGGGCCTGGTTAGTACTTGGATGGGAGACCACCTGGGAATACCAGGTGCTGTAGGCCTTTTTTTCTTCTCTCTTGTTCCGGCTTCCTTCAATGCTGGTTTCTAGATGTATAAGAGATGTAGGTCAATAGGAAAACAATACCTACAGCCACACCACCCTGAACAAGCCCAATCTCGTCTGATCTTGGAAGCTAAGCAGGGACGGGCCTGGTTAGTACTTGGATGGGAGACCACCTGGGAATACCAGGTGCTGTAGGCCTTTTTTTCTTCTCTCTTTTCCGGCTTCCTTCAATGCTGGTTTCTAGATGTATAAGAGATGTAGGTCAAAACCAAAATAATACCTACAGCCACACCACCCTGAACAAGCCCAATCTCGTCTGATCTTGGAAGCTAAGCAGGGCTGGGCCTGGTTAGTACTTGGATGGGAGACCACCTGGGAATACCAGGTGCTGTAGGCCTTTTTTTTTTTCTCTCTTGTTCCGGCTTCCTTCAATGCTTGTTTTTAGATGTATAAGAGATGTAGGTCAATAGGAAAACATTACCTACAGCCACACCACCCTGAACAAGCCCAATCTCGTCTGATCTTGGAAGCTAAGCAGGGCTGGGCCTGGTTAGTACTTGGATGGGAGACCACCTGGAAATACCAGGTGCTGTAGGCTTTTTTTTTTTCTCTCTTGTTCCGGCCTCCTTTAATGTTGGTTTTCAGATGTATAAGAGATGTAGGTCAATAGGAAACCAATACCTACAGCCACACCACCCTGAACAAGCCCAATCTTGTCTGATCTTGGAAGCTAAGCAGAGACGGGCCTGGTTAGTACTTGGATGGGAGACCACCTGGGAATACCAGGTGCTGTAGGTCTTTTTTTTTTCTCTCTTGTTCCGGCTTCCTTCAATGCTGGTTTTGAGATTATAAGAGATGTAGGTCAATAGGAAACAAAACCTACAGCTACACATCTCTAAACAAGCCCAATCTCGTTTGATCTTGGAAGCTAAGCAGCGCCAGGCCTGGTTAGTACTTGGATGGGAGACCACCTGGGAATACCAGGTGCTGTAGGCTTTTTTTTTTTTCTCTCTTGTTCCGGCTTCCTTCAATGCTGGTTTTTAGATGTATAAGAGATGTAGGTCAATAGGAAACCAATACCTACAGCCACACCACCCTGAACAAGCCTGATCTTGGAAGCTAAGCAGAGCCAGGCCTGGTTAGTACTTGGATGCGAGACCACCTGGGAATACCAGGTGCTGTAGGCCTTTTTTTCTTCTCTCTTGTTCCGGCTTCCTTCAATGCTGGTTTCTAGATGTATAAGAGATGTAGGTCAATAAGAAAGCAATACCTACAGCCACACCACCCTGAACAAGCACAATCTCGTCTGATCTTGGAAGCTAAGCAGGGCTGGGCCTGGTTAGTACTTGGATGGGAGACCACCTGGAAATACCAGGTGCTGTAGGCTTTTTTTTTCTCTCTTGTTCCGGCCTCCTTCAATGCTGGTTTTGAGATGTATAAGAGATGTAGGTCAATAGGAAACCAATACCTACAGCCACACCACCCTGAACAAGCCCAATCTCGTCTGATCTTGGAAGCTAAGCAGAGCCGGGCCTGGTTAGTGCTTGGATGGGAGACCACCTGGGAATACCAGGTGCTGTAGGCCTTTTTTTCTTCTCTCTTGTTCCGGCTTCCTTCAATGCTGGTTTCTAGATGTATAAGAGATGTAGGTCAATAGGAAAACAATACCTACAGCCACACCACCCTGAACAAGCCCAATCTCATCTGATCTTGGAAGCTAAGCAGGGACAGGCCTGGTTAGTACTTGGATGGGAGACCACCTGGGAATACCAGGTGCTGTAGGCCTTTTTTTCTTCTCTCTTGTTCCGGCTTCCTTCAATGCTGGTTTCTAGATGTATAAGAGATGTAGGTCAATAGGAAAACAATACCTACAGCCACACCACCCTGAACAAGCCCAATCTCGTCTGATCTTGGAAGCTAAGCAGGGCTGGGCCTGGTTAGTACTTGGATGGGAGACCACCTGGAAATACCAGGTGCTGTAGGCTTTTTTTTTCTCTCTTGTTCCGGCCACCTTCAATGCTGGTTTTGAGATATATAAGAGATGTAGGTCAATAGGAAACCAATACCTACAGCCACACCACCCTGAACAAGCCCAATCTTGTCTGATCTTGGAAGCTAAGCAGGGCTGGGCCTGGTTAGTACTTGGATGGGAGACCACCTGGAAATACCAGGTGCTGTAGGCTTTTTTTTTTTCTCTCTTGTTCCGGCCTCCTTCAATGCTGGTTTTGAGATGTATAAGAGATGTAGGTCAATAGGAAACCAATACCTACAGCCACACCACCCTGAACAAGCCCAATCTCGTCTGATCTTGGAAGCTAAGCAGAGCCGGGCCTGGTTAGTACTTGGATGGGAGACCACCTGGGAATACCAGGTGCTGTAGGCCTTTTTTTCTTCTCTCTTGTTCCGGCTTCCTTCAATGCTGGTTTCTAGATGTATAAGAGATGTAGGTCAATAGGAAAACAATACCTACAGCCACACCACCCTGAACAAGCCCAATCTCGTCTGATCTTGGAAGCTAAGCAGGGACGGGCCTGGTTAGTACTTGGATGGGAGACCACCTGGGAATACCAGGTGCTGTAGGCCTTTTTTTCTTCTCTCTTTTCCGGCTTCCTTCAATGCTGGTTTCTAGATGTATAAGAGATGTAGGTCAAAACAAAAATAATACCTACAGCCACACCACCCTGAACAAGCCCAATCTCGTCTGATCTTGGAAGCTAAGCAGGGCTGGGCCTGGTTAGTACTTGGATGGGAGAC
>NW_027446032.1:52500-70000 GCF_038048845.1 Mixophyes fleayi
TGGACAAGCCCAATCTCGTCTGATCTTGGAAGCTAAGCAGGGCTGGGCCTGGTTAGTACTTGGATGGGAGACCACCTGGGAATACCAGGTGCTGTAGGCCTTTTTTTTTTTCTCTCTTGTTCCGGCTTCCTTCAATGCTTGTTTTTAGATGTATAAGAGATGTAGGTCAATAGGAAAACAATACCTACAGCCACACCACCCTGAACAAGCCCAATCTCGTCTGATCTTGGAAGCTAAGCAGGGCTGGGCCTGGTTAGTACTTGGATGGGAGACCACCTGGAAATACCAGGTGCTGTAGGCTTTTTTTTTCTCTCTTGTTCCGGCCTCCTTCAATGCTGGTTTTGAGATGTATAAGAGATGTAGGTCAATAGGAAACCAATACCTACAACCACACCACCCTGAACAAGCCCAATCTCGTCTGATCTTGGAAGCTAAGCAGAGCCGGGCCTGGTTAGTACTTGGATGGGAGACCACCTGGGAATACCAGGTGCTGTAGGCCTTTTTTTCTTCTCTCTTGTTCTGGCTTCCTTCAATGCTGTTTTCTAGATGTATAAGAGATGTAGGTCAATAGGAACGCAATACCTACAGCCACACCACCCTGAACAAGCCTAATCTTGTCTGATCTTGGAAGCTAAGCAGGGATGGGCCTGGTTAGTACTTGGATGGGAGACCACCTGGGAAAACCAGGGGCTGTAGGCCTTTTTTTCTTCTCTCTTGTTCCGGCTTCCTTCAATGCTGGTTTCTAGATGTATAAGAGATGTAGGTCAATAGGAAAACAATACCTACAGCCACACCACCCTGAACAAGCCCAATCTCGTCTGATCTTGGAAGCTAAGCAGGGACGGGCCTGGTTAGTACTTGGATGGGAGACCACCTGGGAATACCAGGTGCTGTAGGCCTTTTTTTTTTCTCTCTTGTTCCGGCTTCCTTCAATGCTGGTTTTGAGATAATAAGAGATGTAGGTCAATAGGAAACCAAAACCTACAGCTACACATCTCTAAACAAGCCCAATCTCGTCTGATCTTGGAAGCTAAGCAGGGCCAGGCCTGGTTAGTACTTGGATGGGAGACCACCTGGGAATACCAGGTGCTGTAGGCTTTTTTTTTTTCTCTCTTGTTCCGGCTTCCTTCAATGCGGGTTTTTAGATGTATAAGAGATGTAAGTCAATAGGAAACCAATACCTACAGCCACACCACCCTGAACAAGCCTGATCTTGGAAGCTAAGCAGAGCCGGGGTTGGTTAGTACTTGGATGCGAGACCACCTGGGAATACCAGGTGCTGTAGGCCCTTTTTTTTTTCTCTCTTGTTCCGACTTTCTTCAATGCTGGTTTTGAGATGTATAAGAGATGTAGGTCAATAGGAAACCATTACCTACAGCCACACCACCCTGAACAAGCCCAATCTCATCTGATCTTGGAAGCTAAGCAGGGCTGGGCCTGGTTAGTACTTGGATGGGAGACCACCTGGAAATATCAGGTGCTGTAGGCTTTTTTTTTCCTCTCTTGTTCCGGCCTCCTTCAATGCTGGTTTTGATATGTATAAGAGATGTAGGTCAATAGAAAACCAATACCTACAGCCACACCACCCTGAACAAGCCCAATCTCATCTGATCTTGGAAGCTAAGCAGGGCTGGGCCTGGTTAGTACTTGGATGGGAGACCACCTGGAAATACCAGATGCTGTAGGCTTCTTTTTTTTCTCTCTTGTTCCGGCCTCCTTCAATGCTGGTTTTGAGATGTATAAGAGATGTAGGTCAATAGGAAAACAATACCTACAGCCACACCACCCTGAACAAGCCCAATCTCGTCTGATCTTGGAAGCTAAGCAGGGACGGGCATGGTTAGTACTTGGATGGGAGACCACCTGGGAATACCAGGTGCTGTAGGCCTTTTTTTTTTCTCTCTTGTTCCGGCTTCCTTCAATGCTGGTTTTGAGATAATAAGAGATGTAGGTCAATAAGAAACCAAAACCTACAGCTACACATCTCTAAACAAGCCCAATCTCGTCTGATCTTGGAAGCTAAGCAGGGCCAGGCCTGGTTAGTACTTGGATGGGAGACCACCTGGGAATACCAGGTGCTGTAGGCTTTTTTTTTTTCTCTCTTGTTCCGGCTTCCTTCAATGCGGGTTTTTAGATGTATAAGAGATGTAAGTCAATAGGAAACCAATACCTACAGCCACACCACCCTGAACAAGCCTGATCTTGGAAGCTAAGCAGAGCCGGGGTTGGTTAGTACTTGGATGCGAGACCACCTGGGAATACCTGGTGCTGTAGGCCCTTTTTTTTTTCTCTCTTGTTCCGACTTTCTTCAATGCTGGTTTTGAGATGTATAAGAGATGTAGGTCAATAGGAAACCATTACCTACAGCCACCCCACACTGAACAAGCCCAATCTCATCTGATCTTGGAAGCTAAGCAGGGCTGGGCCTGGTTAGTACTTGGATGGTAGACCACCTGGAAATATCAGGTGCTGTAGGCTTTTTTTTTCCTCTCTTGTTCCTGCCTCCTTCAATGCTGGTTTTGATATGTATAAGAGATGTAGGTCAATAGAAAACCAATACCTACAGCCACACCACCCTGAACAAGCCCAATCTCATCTGATCTTGGAAGCTAAGCAGGGCTGGGCCTGGTTAGTACTTGGATGGGAGACCACCTGGAAATACCAGATGCTGTAGGCTTTTTTTTTTTCTCTCTTGTTCCGGCCTCCTTCAATGCTGGTTTTGAGATGTATAAGAGATGTAGGTCAATAGGAAACCAATACCTACAGCCACACCACCCTGAACAAGACCAATCTCGTCTGATCTTGAAAGCTAAGCAGGTCCGGGCCTGTTTAGTACTTTTTTTTTTCTCTCTTGTTCTGGCTTCCTTCAATGCTGGTTTTAAAATGTATAAGTGATGTAGGTCATTAGGAAACCAATACCTACAGCCACACCACCCTGGACAAGTCCAATCTTGTCTGATCTTGGAAGCTAAGCAGGGCTGGGCCTGGTTAGTACTTGGATGGGAGACCACCTGGGAATACCAGGTGCTGTAGGCCTTTTTTTTTTTCTCTCTTGTTCCGGCTTCCTTCAATGCTTGTTTTTAGATGTATAAGAGATGTAGGTCAATAGGAAAACAATACCTACAGCCACACCACCCTGAACAAGCCCAATCTCGTCTGATCTTGGAAGCTAAGCAGGGCTGGGCCTGGTTAGTACTTGGATGGTAGACCACCTGGAAATACCAGGTGCTGTAGGCTTTTTTTTTCTCTCTTGTTCCGGCCTCCCTCAATGCTGGTTTTGAGATGTATAAGAGATGTAGGTCAATAGGAAACCAATACCTACAACCACACCATCCTGAACAAGCCCAATCTCGTCTGATCTTGGAAGCTAAGCAGAGCCGGGCCTGGTTAGTACTTGAATGGGAGACCACCTGGGAATACCAGGTGCTGTAGGCCTTTTCTTCTTCTCTCTTGTTCTGGCTTCCTTCAATGCTGTTTTCTAGATGTATAAGAGATGTAGGTCAATAGGAAAACAATACCTACAGCTACACCACCCTGAACAAGCCCAATCTCGTCTGATCTTGGAAGCTAAGCAGGGACGGGCCTGGTTAGTACTTGGATGGGAGACCACCTGGGAATACCAGGGGCTGTAGGCCTTTTTTTCTTCTCTCTTGTTCCGGCTTCCTTCTATGCTGGTTTCTAGATGTATAAGAGATGTAGGTCAATAGGAAAACAATACCTACAGCCACACCACCCTGAACAAGCCCAATCTCGTCTGATCTTGGAAGCTAAGCAGGGACAGGCCTGGTTAGTACTTGGATGGGAGACCACCTGGGAATACCAGGTGCTGTAGGCCTTTTTTTTTTCTCTATTGTTCCGGCTTCCTTCAATGCTGGTTTTGAGATAATAAGAGATGTAGGTCAATAGGAAACCAAAACCTACAGCTACACATCTCTAAACAAGCCCAATCTCATCTGATCTTGGAAGCTAAGCAGGGCCAGGCCTGGTTAGTACTTGGATGGGAGACCACCTGGGAATACCAGGTGCTGTAGGCTTTTTTTTTTTCTCTCTTGTTCCGGCTTCCTTCAATGCTGGTTTTTAGATGTATAAGAGATGTAAGTCAATAGGAAACCAATACCTACAGCCACACCACCCTGAACAAGCCTGATCTTGGAAGCTAAGCAGAGCCGGGGTTGGTTAGTACTTGGATGCGAGACCACCTGGGAATACCAGGTGCTGTAGGCCTTTTTTTTTTTCTCTCTTGTTCCGACTTTCTTCAATGCTGGTTTTGAGATGTATAAGAGATGTAGGTCAATAGGAAATCATTACCTACAGCCACACCACCCTGAACAAGCCCAATCTCATCTGATCTTGGAAGCTAAGCAGGGCTGGGCCTGGTTAGTACTTGGATGGGAGACCACCTGGAAATACCAGATGCTGTAGGCTTCTTTTTTTTCTCTCTTGTTCCGGCCTCCTTCAATGCTGGTTTTGAGATGTATAAGAGATGTAGGTCAATAGGAAAACAATACCTACAGCCACACCACCCTGAACAAGCCCAATCTCGTCTGATCTTGGAAGCTAAGCAGGGACGGGCATGGTTAGTACTTGGATGGGAGACCACCTGGGAATACCAGGTGCTGTAGGCCTTTTTTTTTTCTCTCTTGTTCCGGCTTCCTTCAATGCTGGTTTTGAGATAATAAGAGATGTAGGTCAATAAGAAACCAAAACCTACAGCTACACATCTCTAAACAAGCCCAATCTCGTCTGATCTTGGAAGCTAAGCAGGGCCAGGCCTGGTTAGTACTTGGATGGGAGACCACCTGGGAATACCAGGTGCTGTAGGCTTTTTTTTTTTCTCTCTTGTTCCGGCTTCCTTCAATGCGGGTTTTTAGATGTATAAGAGATGTAAGTCAATAGGAAACCAATACCTACAGCCACACCACCCTGAACAAGCCTGATCTTGGAAGCTAAGCAGAGCCGGGGTTGGTTAGTACTTGGATGCGAGACCACCTGGGAATACCTGGTGCTGTAGGCCCTTTTTTTTTTCTCTCTTGTTCCGACTTTCTTCAATGCTGGTTTTGAGATGTATAAGAGATGTAGGTCAATAGGAAACCATTACCTACAGCCACCCCACACTGAACAAGCCCAATCTCATCTGATCTTGGAAGCTAAGCAGGGCTGGGCCTGGTTAGTACTTGGATGGTAAACCACCTGGAAATATCAGGTGCTGTAGGCTTTTTTTTTCCTCTCTTGTTCCTGCCTCCTTCAATGCTGGTTTTGATATGTATAAGAGATGTAGGTCAATAGAAAACCAATACCTACAGCCACACCACCCTGAACAAGCCCAATCTCATCTGATCTTGGAAGCTAAGCAGGGCTGGGCCTGGTTAGTACTTGGATGGGAGACCACCTGGAAATACCAGATGCTGTAGGCTTTTTTTTTTTCTCTCTTGTTCCGGCCTCCTTCAATGCTGGTTTTGAGATGTATAAGAGATGTAGGTCAATAGGAAACCAATACCTACAGCCACACCACCCTGAACAAGACCAATCTCGTCTGATCTTGAAAGCTAAGCAGGTCCGGGCCTGTTTAGTACTTTTTTTTTTCTCTCTTGTTCTGGCTTCCTTCAATGCTGGTTTTAAAATGTATAAGTGATGTAGGTCATTAGGAAACCAATACCTACAGCCACACCACCCTGGACAAGTCCAATCTTGTCTGATCTTGGAAGCTAAGCAGGGCTGGGCCTGGTTAGTACTTGGATGGGAGACCACCTGGGAATACCAGGTGCTGTAGGCCTTTTTTTTTTTCTCTCTTGTTCCGGCTTCCTTCAATGCTTGTTTTTAGATGTATAAGAGATGTAGGTCAATAGGAAAACAATACCTACAGCCACACCACCCTGAACAAGCCCAATCTCGTCTGATCTTGGAAGCTAAGCAGGGCTGGGCCTGGTTAGTACTTGGATGGTAGACCACCTGGAAATACCAGGTGCTGTAGGCTTTTTTTTTCTCTCTTGTTCCGGCCTCCCTCAATGCTGGTTTTGAGATGTATAAGAGATGTAGGTCAATAGGAAACCAATACCTACAGCCACACCACCCTGAACAAGCCCAATCTCGTCTGATCTTGGAAGCTAAGCAGAGCTGGGCCTGGTTAGTACTTGGATGGGAGACCACCTGGGAATACCAGGTGCTGTAGGCCTTTTTTTCTTCTCTCTTGTTCCGGCTTCCTTCAATGCTGGTTTCTAGATGTATAAGAGATGTAGGTCAATAAGAAAACAATACCTACAGCCACACCACCCTGAACAAGCCCAATCTCATCTGATCTTCAAAGCTAAGCAGGGCCAGGCCTGGTTAGTACTTGGATGGGAGACCACCTGGGAATACCAGGTGCTGTAGGCCTTTTTTTTCTCTCTTGTTCCGGCTTCCTTCAATGCTGGTTTTGAGATTATAAGAGATGTAGGTCAATACAAAACCATTACCTACAGCTACACATCTCTGAACAATCCCAATCTCTTTTGATCTTGGAAGCTAAGCAGGGCTGCACCTGGTTAGTACTTTGATGGGAGACCACCTGGGAATACTAGGTGCTGTAGGCCTTTTTTTTTTCTCTCTTGTTCCGGCTTCCTTCAATGCTTATTTTGAGATGTATAAGTGATGTAGGTCATTAGGAAAACAATACCTACAGCCACACCACCCTGAATAAACCCAATCTCATCTGATCTTGGAAGCTAAGCAGGGCTTGGACTGGTTAGTATTTGGATAGGAGACCACCTGGGAATACCAGGTGCTGTAGGCCTTTTTTTTTTCTCTCTTGTTCTGGCTTCCTTCAATGCTGGTTTTGAGATGTATAAGAGATGTAGTTCATTAGGAAACCAATACCTACAACCACTCCACTTTGAACAAGCACAATCTCGTCTGATCTTGGAAGCTAAGCAGTGCCAGGCCTGGTTAGTACTTGGATGGGAGACCACCTGGGAATACCAGGTGCTGTAGGCCTTTTTTTTTCTCTCTTGTTCTGGCTTCCTTCAATGCTGGTTTTGAGATGTATCAGAGATGTAGTTCATTAGGAACCCAATACCTACAGGCACACCACCCTGAATAAACCCAATCTCATCTGATCTTGGAAGCTAAGCAGGGCTTGGCCTGGTTAGTATTTGGATAGGAGACCACCTGGGAATACAAGGTGCTGTAATCCTTTTTTTTTTCTCTCTTGTTCCGGCTTCCTTCAATGCTGGTTTTGAGATTATAAGAGATGTAGGTCAATAGTTAACCATTACCTACAGCTACACATCTCTGAACAATCCCAATCTCGTTTGATTTTGGAAGCTAAGCAGGGCTGCACCTGGTTAGTACTTTGATGGGAGACCACCTGGGAATACCAGGTGCTGTAGGCCTTTTTTTTTTCTCTCTTGTTCCGGCTTCCTTCAATGCTGGTTTTGAGATGTATAAGAGATGTAGGTCAATAGGAAACCAATACCTACAGCCACACCACCCTGAACAAGCCCAATTTTGTTTCATCTTGGAAGCTAAGCAGGGCCGCGCCTGGTTAGTACTTGGATGGGAGACCACTTGGCAATACCAGCTGCTGTAGGCCTTTTTTTTTATCTCTCTTGTTCCGGCTTCCTTCAATGCTGGTTTTGAGATGTATAAGAGATGTAGGTCAATAGGAAACCAATACCTACAACCACTCCACCTTGAACAAGCACAATCTCGTCTGATCTTGAAAGATAAGCAGCGCCGGGCCTAGTTAGTATTTGAATGGGAGACCACCTGGGAATACCAGGTGCTGTAGGCCTTTTTTTCCCCTCTCTTGTTCCGGCTTCCTTCAATGCTTATTTTGAGATGTATAAGTGATGTAGGTCATTAGGAAACCAATACCTACAGCCACACCACCCTGAACAAGCCCAATCTTGTCTGATCTTGGAAGCTAAGCAGGGCTGGGCCTGGTTAGTACTTGGATGGGAGACCACCCAGAAATACCAGGTGCTGTAGGCTTTTTTTTTTCTCTCTTGTTCCGGCCTCCTTCAATGCTGGTTTTGAGATGTATAAGAGATGTAGGTCAATAGGAAACCAATACCTACAGCCACACCACCCTGAACAAGCCCAATCTCGTCTGATCTTGGAAGCTAAGCAGAGCCGTGCCTGGTTAGTACTTGGATGGGAGACCACCTGGGAATACCAGGTGCTGTAGGCCTTTTTTTCTTCTCTCTTGTTCCGGCTTCCTTCAATGCTGGTTTCTAGATGTATAAGAGATGTAGGTCAATAGAAAAACAATACCTACAGCCACACCACCCTGAACAAGCCCAATCTCATCTGATCTTGGAAGCTAAGCAGGGCTGGGCCTGGTTAGTACTTGGATGGGAGACCACCTGGGAATACTAGGTGCTGTAGGCCTTTTTTTTTTCTCTCTTGTTCTGGCTTCCTTCAATGCTGGTGTTGAGATTTATAAGAGATGTAGGTCAATAGGAAACTAATACCTACAGCCACTCCACCTTGAACAAGCACAATCTCGTCTGATCTTGAAAGATAAGCTGCGCCAGGCCTAGTTAGTACATGGATGGGAGACCACCTGGGAAAACCAGGTGCTGTAGGCCTTTTTTTTTCTCTTTTGATCCGGCTTCCTTCAATGCTGGTTTTCAGATGTATAAGTGATGTAGGTCATTAAGAAACCAAATCCTACAGCCACAACACCCTAAACAAGCCCAATCTCATCTGATCTTGGAAGCTAAGCAGAGCCGGGCCTGGTTAGTACTTGGATGCGAGACCACCTGGGAATACCAGGTGCTGTAGGCATTTTTTTTTTTCTCTCTTGTTCCGACTTCCTTCAATGCTGGTTTTGAGATGTATAAGAGATGTAGGTCAATAGGGAACCAATACCTACAGCCACACCACCCTGAACAAGCCCAATCTCGTCTGATCTTGAAAGCTAAGCAGTTCCGGGCCTGGTTAGCACTTTTTTTTTTCTCTCTTGTTCTGGCTTCCTTCAATGCTGGTTTTGAGATGTATAAGTGATGTAGGTCATTAAGAAACCAATACCTACAGCCACACCACCCTGAACAAGCCCAATCTCATCTGATCTTGGAAGCTAAGCAGGGCTTGGCCTAGTTAGTACTTGGATGGGAGACCACCTGGGAATACCAGGTGCTGTAGGCTTTTTTTTTTTCTCTCTTGTTACGGCTTCCTTCAATCCTGGTTTTTAGATGTATAAGAGATGTAGGTCAATAGGAAAACAATACCTACAGCCGCACAACCCTGAACAAGCCCAATCTCGTCTGATCTTGAAAGCTAAGCAGGGCCGGGCCTGGTTAGTACTTGGATGGGAGACCACCTGGGAATACCAGGTGCTGTAGGCTTTTTTTTTTCTCTCTTGTTCCGGCTTCCTTCAATGCTGGTTTTGAGATTATAAGAGATGTAGGTCAATAGAAAACCAATACCTACAGCTACACATCTATGAACAAGCCCAATCTCGTTTGGTCTTGGAAGCTAAGCAGGGCCGGACCTGGTTAGTACTTTGATGGGAGACCACCTGGGAATACCAGATGCTGTAGGCCTTTTTTTTTCTCTCTTGTTCCGGCTTCCTTCAATGCTGGTTTTGAGATGTAGGTCAATAGGAAACCAATACCTACAGCCACACCACCCTGAACAAGCCCAATCTCGTCTGATCTTGGAAGCGAAGCAGGGCTGGGCCTGGTTAGTACTTGGATGGGAGACCACCTGGCAATACCAGCTGCTGTAGGCCTTTTTTTTTTATCTCTCTTGTTCCGGCTTCCTTCAATGCTGGTTTTGAGATTATAAGAGATGCAGGTCAATAGGACCCAATACCTACAGCTACACATCTCTGAACAAGCCCAATCTCATTTGGTCTTGGAAGCTAAGCAGGGCCAGACCTGGTTAGTACTTTGATGGGAGAACACCTGGGAATACCAGGTGCTGTAGGCCTTTTTTTTTTCTCTCTTGTTCCGGCTTCCTTCAATGCTGGTTTTAAGATGTATAAGAGATGTAGGTCAATAGGAAACCATACCTACAACCACTCCACCTTGAACAAGCACAATCTCGTCTGATCTTGAAAGATAAGCAGCACCGGGCCTAGTTAGTACTTGAATGGGAGACCACCTAGGAATACCAGGTGTTGTAGGCCATTTTTTTTCCTCTCTTGTTCCGGCTTCCTTCAATGCTTATTTTGAGATGTATAAGTGATGTAGGTCATTAGGAAAACAATACCTACAGCCACACCACCCTGAATAAACCCAATCTCATCTGATCTTGGAAGCTAAGCAGGGCTTGGCCTGGTTAGTATTTGGATAGGAGACCACCTGGGAATACCAGGTGCTGTAGGCCTTTTTTTTTTCTCTCTTGTTCTGGCTTCCTTCAATGCTGGTTTTGAGATGTATAAGAGATGTAGTTCATTAAGAAACCAATACCTACAACCACTCCACTTTGAACAAGCACAATCTCGTCTGATCTTGGAAGCTAAGCAGTGCCAGGCCTGGTTAGTACTTGGATGGGAGACCACCTGGGAATACCAGGTGCTGTATGCCTTTTTTTTTCTCTCTTGTTCTGGCTTCCTTCAATGCTGGTTTTGAGATGTATAAGAGATGTAGTTCATTAGGAACCCAATACCTACAGCCACACCACCCTGAATAAACCCAATCTCATCTGATCTTGGAAGCTAAGCAGGGCTTGGCCTGGTTAGTATTTGGATAGGAGACCACCTGGGAATACAAGGTGCTGTAATCCTTTTTTTTTTCTCTCTTGTTCCGGCTTCCTTCAATGCTGGTTTTGAGATTATAAGAGATGTAGGTCAATAGTTAACCAATACCTACAGCCACACATCTCTGAACAAGCCCAATCTCGTTTGATCTTGGAAGCTAAGCAGGGCCGTACCTGATTAGTACTTTGATGGGAGACCACCGGGGAATACCAGGTGCTGTAGGCCTTTTTTTTTTCTCTCTTGTTCCGGCTTCCTTCAATGCTGGTTTTGAGATGTATAAGAGATGTAGGTCAATAGGAAACCAATACCTACAGCCACTCCACCCTGAACAAGCCAATCTCGTCTGATCTTGGAAGCTAAGCAGGGCCAGGCCTGGTTAGTACTTGGATGGGAGACCACCTGGAAATACCAGATGCTGTAGGCTTTTTTTTTTCTCTCTTGTTCCGGCCTCCTTCAATGCTGGTTTTGAGATGTATAAGAGATGTAGGTCAATAGGAAACCAATACCTACAGCCACACCACCCTGAACAAGCCCAATCTCTTCTGATCTTGAAAGCTAAGCAGGTCCAGGCCTGGTTAGTACTTTTTTTTTTCTCTCTTGTTCCGGCCTCCTTCAATGCTGGTTTTGAGATGTATAAGAGATGTAGGTCAATACAAAAACAATACCTACAGCCACACCACCCTGAACAAGCCCAATCTCGTCTGATCTTGGAAGCTAAGCAGGGACAGGCCTGGTTAGTACTTGGATGGGAGACCACCTGGGAATACCAGGTGCTGTAGGCCTTTTTTTTTTCTCTCTTGTTCCGGCTTCCTTCAATGCTGGTTTTGAGATTATAAGAGATGTAGGTCAATAGGAAACCAAAACCTACAGCTACACATCTCTAAACAAGCCCAATCTCGTTTGATCTTGGAAGCTAAGCAGGGCCAGGCCTGGTTAGTACTTGGATGGGAGACCACCTGGGAATACCAGGTGCTGTAGGCTTTTTTTTTTTCTCTCTTGTTCCGGCTTCCTTCAATGCTGGTTTTTAGATGTATAAGAGATGTAGGTCAATAGGAAACCAATACCTACAGCCACACCACCCTGAACAAGCCTGATCTTGGAAGCTAAGCAGAGCCGGGCCTGGTTAGTATTTGGATGCAAGACCACCTGGGGATACCAGGTGCTGTAGGCCCTTTTTTTTTTCTCTCTTGTTCCGACTTCCTTCAATGCTGGTTTTGAGATGTATAAGAGATGTAGGTCAATAGTAAACCAATACCTACAGCCACACCACCCTGAACAAGCCCAATCTCATCTGATCTTGGAAGCTAAGCAGGGCTGGGCCTGGTTAGTACTTGGATGGGAGACCACCTGGAAATACCAGGTGCTGTAGGCTCTTGTTTTTCTCTCTTGTTCCGGCCTCCTTCAATGCTGGTTTTGAGATGTATAAGAGATGTAGGTCAATAGGAAACCAATACCTACAGCCACACCACCCTGAACAAGCCCAATCTCGTCTGATCTTGGAAGCTAAGCAGAGCCAGGCTTGGTTAGTACTTGGATGGGAGACCACCTGGGAATACCAGGTGCTGTAGGCCTTTTTTTCTTCTCTCTTGTTCCGGCTTCCTTCAATGCTGGTTTCTAGATGTATAAGAGATGTAGGTCAATAGGAAAACAATACCTACAGCCACACCACCCTGAACAAGCCCAATCTCGTCTGATCTTGGAAGCTAAGCAGGGCTGGGCCTGGTTAGTACTTGGATGTGAGACCACCTGGGAATACCAGGTGCTGTAGGCCTTTTTTTCTTCTCTCTTGTTCTGGCTTCCTTCAATGCTGGTTTTGAGATGTATAAGAGATGTAGTTCATTAAGAAACCAATACCTACAACCACTCCACTTTGAACAAGCACAATCTCGTCTGATCTTGGAAGCTAAGCAGTGCCAGGCCTGGTTAGTACTTGGATGGGAGACCACCTGGGAATACCAGGTGCTGTATGCCTTTTTTTTTCTCTCTTGTTCTGGCTTCCTTCAATGCTGGTTTTGAGATGTATAAGAGATGTAGTTCATTAGGAACCCAATACCTACAGCCACACCACCCTGAATAAACCCAATCTCATCTGATCTTGGAAGCTAAGCAGGGCTTGGCCTGGTTAGTATTTGGATAGGAGACCACCTGGGAATACAAGGTGCTGTAATCCTTTTTTTTTTCTCTCTTGTTCCGGCTTCCTTCAATGCTGGTTTTGAGATTATAAGAGATGTAGGTCAATAGTTAACCAATACCTACAGCCACACATCTCTGAACAAGCCCAATCTCGTTTGATCTTGGAAGCTAAGCAGGGCCATACCTGATTAGTACTTTGATGGGAGACCACCGGGGAATACCAGGTGCTGTAGGCCTTTTTTTTTTCTCTCTTGTTCCGGCTTCCTTCAATGCTGGTTTTGAGATGTATAAGAGATGTAGGTCAATAGGAAACCAATACCTACAGCCACTCCACCCTGAACAAGCCAATCTCGTCTGATCTTGGAAGCTAAGCAGGGCCAGGCCTGGTTAGTACTTGGATGGGAGACCACCTGGAAATACCAGATGCTGTAGGCTTTTTTTTTTCTCTCTTGTTCCGGCCTCCTTCAATGCTGGTTTTGAGATGTATAAGAGATGTAGGTCAATAGGAAACCAATACCTACAGCCACACCACCCTGAACAAGCCCAATCTCTTCTGATCTTGAAAGCTAAGCAGGTCCAGGCCTGGTTAGTACTTTTTTTTTCTCTCTTGTTCCGGCCTCCTTCAATGCTGGTTTTGAGATGTATAAGAGATGTAGGTCAATACAAAAACAATACCTACAGCCACACCACCCTGAACAAGCCCAATCTCGTCTGATCTTGGAAGCTAAGCAGGGACAGGCCTGGTTAGTACTTGGATGGGAGACCACCTGGGAATACCAGGTGCTGTAGGCCTTTTTTTTTCTCTCTTGTTCCGGCTTCCTTCAATGCTGGTTTTGAGATTATAAGAGATGTAGGTCAATACAAAACCAATAACTACAGCTACACATCTCTGAACAATCCCAATCTCGTTTGAACTTGGAAGCTAAGCAGGACCGGACCTGGTTAGTACTTTGATGGGAGACCACCTGGGAATACCAGGTGCTGTAGGCCTTTTTTTTTTCTCTCTTGTTCCGGCTTCCTTCAATGCTGGTTTTGAGATGTATAAGAGATGTAGGTCAATAGGAAACCAATACCTACAGCCACACCACCCTGAACAAGCCCAATCTCGTCTGATCTTGGAAGCTAAGCAGGGCCGGGCCTGGTTAGTACTTGGATGGGAGACCACCTGGCAATACCAGCTGCTGTAGGCCTTTTTTTTTATCTCTCTTGTTCCGGCTTCCTTCAATGCTGGTTTTGAGATGTATAAGAGATGTAGGTCAATAGGAAACCGATACCTACAACCACTCCACCTTGAACAAGCACAATCTCGTCTGATCTTTTCAAGATAAGCAGCGCCGGCCTAGTTAGTACTTGAATGGGAGACCACCTGGGAATACCAGGTGCTGTAGGCCTTTTTTTTCCCTCTCTTGTTTCGGCTTCCTTCAATGCTTATTTTGAGATGTATAAGTGATGTAGGTCATTAGGAAACCAATACCTACAGCCACACCACCCTGAATAAACCCAATCTCATCTGATCTTGGAAGCTAAGCAGGGCTTGGCCTGGTTAGTATTTGGATAGGAGACCACCTGGGAATACCAGGTGCCGTAGGCCATTTTTTTTTCTCTCTTGTTCTGGCTTCCTTCAATGCTGGTTTTGAGATGTATAAGAGATGTAGTTCATTAAGAAACCAATACCTACAACCACTCCACTTTGAACAAGCACAATCTCGTCTGATCTTGGAAGCTAAGCAGTGCCAGGCCTGGTTAGTACTTGGATGGGAGACCACCTGGAATACCAGGTGCTGTATGCCTTTTTTTTTCTCTCTTGTTCTGGATTCCTTCAATGCTGGTTTTGAGATGTATAAGAGATGTAGTTCATTAGGAACCCAATACCTACAGCCACACCACCCTGAATAAACCCAATCTCATCTGATCTTGGAAGCTAAGCAGGGCTTGGCCTGGTTAGTATTTGGATAGGAGACCACCTGGGAATACAAGGTGCTGTAATCCTTTTTTTTTCTCTCTTGTTCCGGCTTCCTTCAATGCTGGTTTTGAGATTATAAGAGATGTAGGTCAATAGTTAACCAATACCTACAGCCACACATCTCTGAACAAGCCCAATCTCGTTTGATCTTGGAAGCTAAGCAGGGCCGTACCTGATTAGTACTTTGATGGGAGACCACCGGGGAATACCAGGTGCTGTAGGCCTTTTTTTTTTCTCTCTTGTTCCGGCTTCCTTCAATGCTGGTTTTGAGATGTATAAGAGATGTAGGTCAATAGGAAACCAATATCTACAGCCACTCCACCCTGAACAAGCCAATCTCGTCTGATCTTGGAAGCTAAGCAGGGCCAGGCCTGGTTAGTACTTGGATGGGAGACCACCTGGAAATACCAGATGCTGTAGGCTTTTTTTTTTCTCTCTTGTTCCGGCCTCCTTCAATGCTGGTTTTGAGATGTATAAGAGATGTAGGTCAATAGGAAACCAATACCTACAGCCACACCACCCTGAACAAGCCCAATCTCTTCTGATCTTGAAAGCTAAGCAGGTCCAGGGCTGGTTAGTACTTTTTTTTTCTCTCTTGTTCCGGCCTCCTTCAATGCTGGTTTTGAGATGTATAAGAGATGTAGGTCAATACAAAAACAATACCTACAGCCACACCACCCTGAACAAGCCCAATCTCGTCTGATCTTGGAAGCTAAGCAGGGACAGGCCTGGTTAGTACTTGGATGGGAGACCACCTGGGAATACCAGGTGCTGTAGGCCTTTTTTTTTTCTCTCTTGTTCCGGCTTCCTTCAATGCTGGTTTTGAGATTATAAGAGATGTAGGTCAATAGGAAACCAAAACCTACAGCTACACATCTCTAAACAAGCCCAGTCTCGTTTGATCTTGGAAGCTAAGCAGGGCCAGGCCTGGTTAGTACTTGGATGGGAGACCACCTGGGAATACCAGGTGCTGTAGGCTTTTTTTTTTTCTCTCTTGTTCCGGCTTCCTTCAATGCTGGTTTTTAGATGTATAAGAGATGTAGGTCAATAGGAAACCAATACCTACAGCCACACCACCCTGAACAAGCCTGATCTTGGAAGCTAAGCAGAGCCGGGCCTGGTTAGTACTTGGATGCAAGACCACCTGGGGATACCAGGTGCTGTAGGCCCTTTTTTTTTTCTCTCTTGTTCCGACTTCCTTCAATGCTGGTTTTGAGATGTATAAGAGATGTAGGTCAATCGTAAACCAATACCTACAGCCACACCACCCTGAACAAGCCCAATCTCATCTGATCTTGGAAGCTAAGCAGGGCTGGGCCTGGTTAGTACTTGGATGGGAGACCACCTGGAAATACCAGGTGCTGTAGGCTCTTGTTCCAGCCTCCTTCAATGCTGGTTTTGAGATGTATAAGAGATGTAGGTCAATAGGAAACCAATACCTACAGCCACACCACCCTGAACAAGCCCAATCTCGTCTGATCTTGGAAGCTAAGCAGAGCCAGGCTTGGTTAGTACTTGGATGGGAGACCACCTGGGAATACCAGGTGCTGTAGGCCTTTTTTTCTTCTCTCTTGTTCCGGCTTCCTTCAATGCTGGTTTCTAGATGTATAAGAGATGTAGGTCAATAGGAAAACAATACCTACAGCCACACCACCCTGAACAAGCCCAATCTCGTCTGATCTTGGAAGCTAAGCAGAGCCGGGCCTGGTTAGTACTTGGATGGGAGACCACCTGGGAATACCAGGTGCTGTAGGCCTTTTTTTCTTCTCTCTTGTTCCGGCTTCCTTCAATGCTGTTTTCTAGATGTATAAGAGATGTAGGTCAATAGAAAAACAATACCTACAGCCACACCACCCTGAACAAGCCTGATCTTGGAAGCTAAGCAGAGCCAGGCCTGGTTAGTACTTGGATGCGAGACCACCTGGGGATTCCAGGTGCTGTAGGCCCTTTTTTTTTTCTCTCTTGTTCCGACTTCCTTCAATGCTGGTTTTGAGATGTATAAGAGATGTAGGTCAATAGGAAAGCAATACCTACAGCCACACCACCCTGAACAAGCCCAATCTCATCTGATCTTGGAAGCTAAGCAGGGCTGGGCCTGGTTAGTACTTGGATGTGAGACCACCTGGAAATACCAGGTGCTGTAGGCTTTTTTTTTTCTCTCTTGTTCCGGCCTCCTTCAATGCTTGTTTTGAGATGTATAAGAGATGTAGGTCAATAGGAAAACAATACCTACAGCCACACCACCCTGAACAAGCCCAATCTCATCTGATCTTGAAAGCTAAGCAGGGATGGGCCTGGTTAGTACTTGGATGGGAGACCACCTGGGAATACCAGGTTCTGTAGGCCTTTTTTTCTTCTCTCTTGTTCCGGCTTCCTTCAATGCTGGTTTCTAGATGTATAAGAGATGTAGGTCAATAGGAAACCAAAACCTACAGCTACACATCTCTAAACAAGCCCAATCTTGTCTGATCTTGGAAGCTAAGCAGGGCCAAGCCTGGTTAGTACTTGGATGGGAGAACACCTGGGAATACCAGGTGCTGTAGGCTTTTTTTTTTTCTCTCTTGTTCCGGCTTCCTTCAATGCTGGTTTTTAGATGTATAAGAGATGTAGGTCAATAGGAGACCAATACATACAGCCACACCACCCTGAACAAGCCTGCTCTTGGAAGCTAAGCAGAGCCGGGGTTGGTTAGTACTTGGATGGGAGACCACCTGGGAGTA
>NW_027446032.1:80000-82500 GCF_038048845.1 Mixophyes fleayi
GCCCAATCTCATCTGATCTTGGAAGCTAAGCAGGGGCGGGCCTGTTTAGTACTTGGATGGGAGACCACCTGGGAATACCAGGTGCTGAAGGCCTTTTTTTTTTCTCTTTTGTTCCGGCTTCCTTCAATGCTGGTTTTGAGATTATAAGAGATGTAGGTCAATAGGAAACCAAAACCTACAGCTACACATCTCTAAACAAGCCCAATCTCGTTTGATTTTGGAAGCTAAGCAGGGCCAGGCCTGGTTAGTACTTGGATGGGAGACCACCTGGGAATACCAGGTGCTGTAGGCTTTTTTTTTTTTCTCTCTTGTTCCGGCTTCCTTCAATGCTGGTTTTTAGATGTATAAGAGATGTAGGTCAATAGGAAACCAATACCTACAGCCCCACCACCCTGATCAAGCCTGATCTTGGAAGCTAAGCAGAGCCAGGCCTGGTTCGTACTTGGATGCGAGACCACCTGGGGATACCAGGTGCTGTAGGCCCTTTTTTTTTTCTCTCTTGTTCCGACTTCCTTCAATGCTGGTTTTGAGATGTATAAGAGATGTAGGTCAATAGGAAATCAATACCTACAGCCACACCACCCTGAACAAGCCCAATCTCATCTGATCTTGGAAGTTAAGCAGGGCTGGGCCTGGTTAGTACTTGGATGGGAGACCACCTGGAAATACCAGGTGCTGTAGGCTTTTTTTTTTCTCTCTTGTTCCGGCCTCCTTCAATGCTGGTTTTGAGATGTATAAGAGATGTAGGTCAATAGGAAACCAATACCTACAGCCACACCACCCTGAACAAGCCCAATCTTGTCTGATCTTGGAAGCTAAGCAGAGCCAGGCCTGGTTAGTACTTGGATGGGAGACCACCTGGGAATACCAGGTGCTGTAGGCCTTTTTTTCTTCTCTCTTGTTCCGGCTTCCTTCAATGCTGGTTTCTAGATGTATAAGAGATGTAGGTCAATAGGAAAACAATACCTACAGCCACACCACCCTGAACAAGCCCAATCTCGTCTGATCTTGGAAGCTAAGCAGGGCCGGGCCTGGTTAGTACTTGGATGGGAGACCACCTGGGAATACCAGGTGCTGTAGGACTTTTTTTTTTTCTCTCTTGTTCCGGCTTCCTTCAATGCTGGTTTTAAAATGTATAAGTGATGTAGGTCATTAGGAAACCAATACCTACAGCCACACCACCCTGAACAAGCCCAATCTCGTCTGATCTTGGAAGCTAAGCAGGGGCGGGCCTGTTTAGTACTTGGATGGGAGACCACCTGGGAATACCAGGTGCTGTAGGCCTTTTTTTTTTCTCTCTTGTTCCGGCTTCCTTCAATGCTGGTTTTGAGATTATAAGAGATGTAGGTCAATACGAAACCAAAACCTACACTTACACATCTCTAAACAAGCCCAATCTCGTTTGATTTTGGAAGCTAAGCAGGGCCAGGCCTGGTTAGTACTTGGATGGGAGACCACCTGGGAATACCAGGTGCTGTAGGCTTTTTTTTTTTTCTCTCTTGTTCCGGCTTCCTTCAATGCTGGTTTTTAGATATATAAGAGATGTAGGTCAATAGGAAACCAATACCTACAGCCACACCACCCTGATCAAGCCTGATCTTGGAAGCTAAGCAGAGCCAGGCCTGGTTCGTACTTGGATGCGAGACCACCTGGGGATACCAGGTGCTGTAGGCCCTTTTTTTTTCTCTCTTGTTCCGACTTCCTTCAATGCTGGTTTTGAGATGTATAAGAGATGTAGGTCAATAGGAAACCAATACCTACAGCCACACCACCCTGAACAAGCCCAATCTCATCTGATCTTGGAAGTTAAGCAGGGCTGGGCCTGGTTAGTACTTGGATGGGAGACCACCTGGAAATACCAGGTGCTGTAGGCTTTTTTTTTTCTCTCTTGTTCCGGCCTCCTTCAATGCTGGTTTTGAGATGTATAAGAGATGTAGGTCAATAGGAAACCAATACCTACAGCCACACCACCCTGAACAAGCCCAATCTCATCTGATCTTGGAAGTTAAGCAGAGCCAGGCCTGGTTAGTACTTGGATGGGAGACCACCTGGGAATACCAGGTGCTGTAATCTTTTTTTTTTTCTCTCTTGTTCCGGCTTCCTTCAATGCTGGTTTTTAGATGTATAAGAGATGTAGGTCAATAGGAAACCAATACATACAGCCACACCACCCTGAACAAGCCTGATCTTGGAAGCTAAGCAGAGCCGGGGTTGGTTAGTACTTGGATGCAAGACCACCTGGGAATACCAGGTGCTGTAGGCCCTTTTTTTTTTCTCTCTTGTTCCGACTTCCTTCAATGCTGGTTTTGAGATGTATAAGAGATGTAGGTCAATAGGAAACCATTACCTACAGCCACACCACCCTGAACAAGCCCAATCTCGTCTGATCTTGGAAGCTAAGCAGAGCCGGGCCTGGTTAGTACTTGGATGGGAGACCACCTGGGAATACCAGGTTCTGTAGGCCTTTTTTTCTTCTCTCTTGTTCCGGCTTCCTTCAATG
>NW_027446032.1:90000-92500 GCF_038048845.1 Mixophyes fleayi
CTTGGAAGCTACGCAGAGCCGGGCCTGGTTAGTACTTGGATGCAAGACCACCTGGGAATACCAGGTGCTGTAGGCCTTTTTTTTTTCTCTCTTGTTACGGCTTCCTTCAATGCGGGTTTTTAGATGTATAAGAGATGTAGGTCAATAGGAAAACAATACCTACAGCCGCACCACCCTGAACAAGCCCAATCTCGTTTGATCTTGGAAGCTAAGCAGGGATGGGCCTGGTTAGTACTTGGATGGGAGACCACCTGGGAATACCAGGTGCTGTAGGCCTTTTTTTTTTCTCTCTTGTTCCGACTTCCTTCAATGCTGGTTTTGAGATGTATAAGAGATGTAGGTCAATAGGAAACCAATACCTACAGCTACACCACCCTGAACAAGCCCAATCTCGTCTGATCTTGAAAGCTAAGCAGGTCCGGGCCTGGTTAGTACTTTTTTTTTTCTCTCTTGTTCTGGCTTCCTTCAATGCTGGTTTTGAGATGTATAAGTGATGTAGGTCATTAAGAAACCAATACCTACAGCCACACCACCCTGAACAAGCCCAATCTCGTCTGATCTTGGAAGCTAAGCAGGGCCAGGCCTAGTTAGTACTTGGGTGGGAGACCACCTGGGAATGCCAGGTGCTGTAGGCTTTTTTTTTTCTCTCTTGTTCCGGCTTCCTTCAATGCGGGTTTTTAGATGTATAAGAGATGTAGGTCAATAGGAAAACATTACCTGCAGCCGCACCACCCTGAACAAGCCCAATCTCATCTGATCTTGGAAGCTAAGCAGGGACGGGCCTGGTTAGCACTTGGATGGGAGACCACCTGGGAATACCAGGTGCTGTAGGCCTTTTTTTTTTCTCTCTTGTTCCGGCTTCCTTCAATGCTGGTTTTTAGATGTATAAGAGATGTAGGTCAATAGGAAACCAATACCTACAGCCACACCACCCTGAACAAGCCCAATCTAGTCTGATCTTGGAAGCTAAGCAGAGCCGGGCCTGGTTAGTACTTGGATGCGAGACCACCTGGGAATACCAGGTGCTGTAGGCCTTTTTTTTTTTCTCTCTTGTTCCGGCTTCCTTCAATGCTTGTTTTTAGATGTATAAGATATGTAGGTATATAGGAAAACAATACCTACAGCCACACCACCCTGAACAAGCCCAATCTCATCTGATCTTGGAAGCTAAGCAGGGCTGGGCCTGGTTAGTACTTGGATGGGAGACCACCTGGAAATACCAGGTGCTGTAGGCTTTTTTTTTTCTCTCTTGTTCCGGCCTCCTTCAATGATGGTTTTGAGATGTATAAGAGATGTAGGTCAATAGGAAACCAATACTTACAGCCACACCACCCTGAACAAGCCCAATCTCGTCTGATCTTGGAAGCTAAGCAAGGACGGGCCTGGTTAGTACTTGGATGGGAGACCACCTGGGAATACCAGGTGCTGTAGGCCTTTTTTTTTTCTCTCTTGTTCCGGCTTCCTTCAATGCTGGTTTTGAGATTATAAGAGATGTAGGTCAATAGGAAACCAAAACCTATAGCTACACATTTCTAAACAAGCCCAATCTCGTTTGATCTTGGAGGCTAAGCAGGGCCAGGCCTGGTTTGTACTTGGATGGGAGACCAACTGGGAATACCAGGTGCTGTAGGCTTTTTTTTTTTCTCTCTTGTTCCGGCTTCCTTCAATGCTGGTTTTTAGATGTATAAGAGATGTAGGTCAATAGGAAACCAATACCTACAGCCACACCACCCTAAACAAGCCTGATCTTGGAAGCTAAGCAGAGCCGGGCCTGGTTAGTACTTGGATGCGAGACCACCAGGGGATACCAGGTGCTGTAGGCCCTTTTTTTTTTTCTCTCTTGTTCCGACTTCCTTCAATGCTGGTTTTGAGATGTATAAGAGATGTAGGTCAATAGGAAACCAATACCTACAGCAACACCACCCTGAACAAGCCCAATCTCTTGTGATCTTGGAAGCTGAGCAGGGCTGGGCCTGGTTAGTACTTGGATGGGAGACCACCTGGAAATACCAGGTGCTGTAGGCTTTTTTTTTTCTCTCTTGTTCCGGCCTCCTTCAATGCTGGTTTTGAGATGTATAAGAGATGTAGGTCAATAGGAAACCAATAACTACAGCCACACCACCCTGAACAAGCCCAATCTCGTCTGATCTTGGAAGCTAAGCAGAGCCGGGCCTGGTTAATACTTGGATGGGAGACCACCTGGGAATACCAGGTGCTGTAGGCCTTTTTTTCTTCTCTCTTGTTCCGGCTTCCTTCAATGCTGGTTTCTAGATGTATAAGAGATGTAGGTCAATAGGAAAAGAATACCTACAGCCACACCACCCTGAACAAGCGCAATCTTGTCTGATCTTGGAAGCTAAGCAGGGACGGGCCTGGTTAGTACTTGGATGGGAGACCACCTGGGAATACCAGGTGCTGTAGGCCTTTTTTTTTTCTCTCTTGTTCCGGCTTCCTTCAATGCTGGTGTTGAGATGTATAAGAGATGTAGGTCAATAGGAAA
>NW_027446033.1:0-100591 GCF_038048845.1 Mixophyes fleayi
ATGATTCGATTTATGAATCTGATTCATGATTCATGATTCGATTCATGATTCATGAATTATGATTCAATTCATGATTCATGATTCAATTCATGATTCATAATTCAATTCATGATTCATGATTCATGATTTAATTCATGATTCATGATTCAATTCATGATTCATGATTCATGATTCAATTCATGATTCATGATTCAATTCATGATTCATGATTCATGATTCATGATTCATGATTTAATTCATGATTAATGATTTATGATTCAATTCATGATTCAATTCATGATTCATGAATCAATTTATGTTTCATGATTCATGATTTATGATTCATGATTCATGATTCGATTCATGATTCATGATTCAATGCATGATTCATGATTCATGATTCATGATTCGATTCATGATTCATGATTCAATTCATGATTCATGATTCAATTCATGATTCATGAATCAATTTATGTTTCATGATTCATGATTTATGATTCATGATTCATGATTCGATTCATGATTCATGATTCAATGCATGATTCATGATTCATGATTCATGATTCGATTCATGATTCATGATTCGATTCATGATTCATTATTCAAGATTCAATTCATGATTCATGATTCATGATTCAATTCATGATTCATGATTTGATTTATGATTCATGATTAATGATTCAATTCATGATTCAATTCAAGATTCATGATTCGATTCATGATTCATGATTCAATTCATGATTCATGATTCATGATTCATGATTCAATTCATGATTCATAATTCATGATTCATGATTCAATTCATGATTCATGATTCATGATTCATGATTCATTTCATGATTCATGATTCGATTCATGATTCAATTCATGATTCAATTCATGATTCATGATTCATGATTCATTTCATGATTCATTTCATGATTCATGATTCAATTCATGATTCAATTCATGATTCATGATTCATGATTCGATTCATGATTCAATTCAAGATTCATGATTCGATTCATGATTCATGATTCGATTCATGATTCATTTCATGATTCATGATTCGATTCCTGATTCGATTCATGATTCAATTCATGATTCAATTCATGATTCGATTCATGATTCAATTCAAGATTCATGATTTGATTCATGATTCATGATTCGATTAATGATTCATGATTCATGATTCAATTCATGATTCATGATTCATGATTCAATTCATGATTCATGATTCATGATTCAATTCATGATTCATGATTCATGATTCAATTCATGATTCATGATTCAATTCATGATTCATGATTCATGATTCAATTCATGATTCACAATTCGATTCATGATTCTTGATTCATTAATTCATGAATCGATTCATGATTTATGATTCAAGATTCAATTCATAATTCATGATTCATGATTCAATTCATGATTCATGATTCGATTCATGATTCATGATTCAATTCATGATTCAATTCATGATTCATGATTCGATTCATGATTGATGATTCAATTCATGATTATGATTCAATTCATGATTCATGATTCATGATTCGATTCATGAATTATGATTCAATTCATGATTGATGATTCAATTCATGATTATGATTCAATTCATGATTCATGATTCATGATTTGATTCATGAATTATGATTCAATTCATGATTCATGATTCAAGATTCATGATTCAATTCATGATTCATGATTCGATTCATGAACCTTGATTCATGAATCATGATTCGATTCATGATTCATAATTCATGATTCATGATTCATGATTCAATTCATGATTCATGATTCATGATTCATGAGTCATGATTTAATTCATGATTAATGATTCATGATTCAATTCATGATTCAATTCATGATTCATGAATCAATTTATGATTCATAATTCATGATTTATGAATCATGATTTATGATTCAATTCATGATTCAATTCATGATTCATGATTCATGATTCGATTCATGATTCATGATTCAATTCATGATTCATGATTCAAATCATGATTCATTATTCGATTCATAATTCATGATTCATGATTCATGATTCAATTCATGATTCAATTCATGATTCATGATTCATGATTTGATTTATGATTCATGATTAATGATTCAATTCCTGATTCAATTCAAGATTCATGATTTGATTCATGATTCATGATTCAATTCATGATTAATGATTCGATTCATGATTCAATTCATGATTCAATTCATGATTCGTGATTCATGATTCGATTCATGATTCATGATTCAATTCATGATTCATGATTCATGATTCAAATTATGATTCAATTCATGATTCATGATTAATGATTCAAATCATGATTCAATTCAAGATTCAATTCAAGATTCATGATTCGATTCATGATTCGATTCATGATTCATGATTCAATTCATGATTCATGATTCATGATTCAATTCATGATTCATGATTCAATTCATGATTCATGATTCATGATTTATGATTCAATTCATGATTCATGATTCATGATTCAATTCATGATTCATGATTCATGATTGATGATTCAATTCATGATTCATGATTCAATTCATGATTCATGATTCAATTCATGATTCGATTCCTGATTCATTTCATGATTCATGATTTGATTTATAATGCTTGATTCATGATTCAATTTATGATTCATGATTCATGATTCAATTCATGATTCATGATTCATGATTCAATTCATGATTCAATTCATGATTCATGATTCTTTTCTTGATTCAATTCTTGATTCATGATTCGATTCATGATTCATGATTCAATTCATGATTAAATTCATGATTCATGATTCGATTTATGATTCATGATTCAATTCATGATTCATGATTCAATTCATTATTCATGATTCATGATTCATGATTCGATTCATGATTCAATTCATGATTCATGATTCAAGATTCATGATTCAATTCATGATTCATGATTCGATTCATAAATCTTGATTCATGATTCGATTTATGAATCTTGATTCATGATTCATGATTCGATTCATGATTCATGAATTATAATTCAATTCATGATTCATGATTCATGATTCAATTCATGATTCATAATTCAATTCATGATTCATGATTCATGATTCATGATTCAATTCATGATTCATGATTCATGATTCATGATTCATGATTCAATTCATGATTCAGAATTCATGATTCAATTCATGATTCAATTTATGATTCATGATTCATAATTCAATTCATGATTCAATTCATGATTCATGATTCAAGATTCAATTCATGATTCATGATTCAATTCATAATTCATGATTCATGATTCATGATTCGATTCATGATTCATGATTTATGATTCATGATTCAATTCATAATTCATGATTCGATTCATGATTCTTGATTCATGATTTATGATCTGATTCATGATTCATGATTTAATTCATGATTTATGATTCATTACTGATGATTCAATTCATTAATCATGATTCATGATTCGATTCATGATTCAATTCATGTTTCATAATTCATGATTCATGATTCAATTCATGATTCATGATACATGATTGATGATTCATTTCATGATTCATGATTCAATTCATGTTTAATAATTCATGATTTATGATTCAATTCATGATTCATGATTCAATTCATGATTCATGATTTAATTCATGATTCATGAATCATGATTCAATTCATGATTCATGATTCATGATTCATGATTCAATTCATGATTCATAATTCATGATTCATGATTTAATTCATGATTCATAATTCATGATTAATGATTCAATTCATGATTCATGATTCAATTCATGATTCGATTCCTGATTCAATTCATGATTCATGATTCGATTTATGATTCATGATTCAACTCATGATTCAATTTGTGATTCAACTCATGATTCTTGATTCATAATTCATGATTCGATTTATGATTCATTATTCATGATTCAATTCATGATTCATAATTCATGATTCATGATTCAATTCATGATTCATGATTCAATTCATGATTCAATTCTTGATTCAACTCATGATTCATGATTCAATTCATGATTCATGATTCATGAATCATGATTCAATTCATGATTCATGATTCATGATTCATGATTCTTAATTCAATTCATGATGCATGATTCATGATTCAATTCATGATTCATAATTCATGATTCATGATTAAATTCATGATTCATGATTCAATTCATGATTCATGATTCATGATTCAATTCATGATTCATGATTCAATTCATGATTAAATTCCTGATTCAATTCATGATTAAATTCCTGATTCAATTCATGATTCATGATTTGATTTATGAATTATGATTCATGATTTAATTCATATTTCATGATTCAAGATTCAATTAATGATTCAATTCATGATTCATGATTCAATTTATGATTCAATTTATGATTCATGATTCGATTCATGATTTATGATTCAATTCATGATTTAATTCATGATTCATGATTCGATTCATGATTCATGATTCATGATTCAATTCATGATTCATGATTCATGTTTCATGATTCGAATTATGATTCATGATTCATGATTCAATTCATGATTCATGATTCAATTCATGATTCATGATTCATGATTCAATTCATGATTAAATTCATGATTCATGATTCAATTCATGATTCAATTTATGATTCATAATTCATGATTCATGATTCATGATTTAATTCATGATTCATAATTCATGATTCATGATTAAATTCATGATTCATGATTCATGATTCAATTCATGATTCATGATTAAATTCATGATTCATGATTCATGATTCAATTCATGATTCATGATTCAATTCATGATTAATGATTCAATTCATGATTTGATTCCTGATTCAATTCATGATTCATGATTCAATTTATGATTCATGATTCAATTCATGATTCATAATTCAATTCATGATTCATGATTCAAATCATGATTCAATTCATGATTTATTTCATGATTCATGATTCAATTCATGATTCATGTTTTATGATTCGATTCATGATTCATGATTCATGATTCAATTCATGATTCATGATTTAATTCATGATTCATGATTCAAGATTTAATTCATAATTCATGATTCATGATTCATTTCATGATTCATGATTCATGATTGATGATTCAATACATGATTCATGATTCAATTCATTATTCGATTCCTGATTCATTTCATGATTCATGATTCGATTTATGATTCTTGATTCATGATTCACTTCAAGACTCATGATTCATGATTCAATTCATGATTCATGATTAATGATTCAATTCCTGATTCATTTCATGATTCATGATTCGATTTATGATTCTTGATTCATGATTCACTTCATGACTCATGATTCATGATTCAATTCATGATTCATGATTAATGATTCAATTCCTGATTCAATTCATGATTCAATTCATGATTCATTTCATGTTTCAATTCATGATTCATGATTCGATTCATGATTCATGATTCAATTCATGATTCAATTCATGATTCATGATTTGATTCATGATTCAATTCATGATTCATGATTCGATTCATGATTCATGATTCAATTCATGATTCATGATTTAAGATTCATGATTCAATTCATGATTCATGATTCATGATTCAATTCATGATTCATGATTCATGATTCAATTCATGATTCATGATTCATGATTCATGATTCGATTCATGATTCATGATTCAATTCATGATTCATGATTCAAGATTCATAATTCAATTCAGGATTCATGATTCGATTCATGAATCTTGATTCATGATTCATGATTCGATTCATGATTCATGATTCAATTCATGATTCAATTCATGATTCATGATTCAATTCATGATTCATGATTCATGATTCAGTTCATGATTTATGATTCATGATTCAATTCATGATTCATGAATCAATTTATGATTCATGATTCATGATTTATGATTCAATTCATGATTCATGATTCAATTCATGATTCATGATTCAATTCATGATTCATGATTCATGATTCAATTCATAATTCAATTCATGATTCATGAATCAATTTATGATTCATGATTCATGATTCATGATTCAAATCATGATTCATGATTCATGATTCATGATTCATGATTCATGATTCATGATTCAATTCATGATTCATCATTCATGATCCAATTCATGATTCATGATTTATGATTCATGATTCAATAAATGATTCATGATTCAATTCATGATTCGATTCCTGATTCAATTCATGATTCATGATTCGATTTATGATTCATGATACATAAATTCAATTCATGATTCATGATTCAATTCAAGATTCATGATTCAAATTATGATTCAATTCAAGATTCATGATTCGATTCATGATTCATGATTCAATTCATGATTCATGATTAAATTCATGATTCATGATTCATGATTCATGATTCAATTCATGATTCATGATTCGAATCATGATTCTTGATTCATGATTCGATTCATGATTCATGATTCAAGATTCAATTCATAATTTATGATTCATGATTCAATTCATGATTCATGCTTCATGATTGATGATTCAATTCATGATTCATGATTCAATTCATGATTCTTGATTCAATTCATGATTCATGATTCGATTCATGATTCATGATTAGTGATTTAATTCATGATTCAATTCATGATTCAATTCATGATTCATGATTCAATTCATGATTCAATTCATGATTCATGATTCGATTCATGAATTATCATTCAATTCATGATTCATGTTTCATAATTCAATTCATGATTCATGATTCATGATTCATGATTCGATTCATGATTCATGATTCAATTCATGATTCAATTCATGATTCATGATTCGATTCATGATTCATGATTCAATTCATGATTCATGTTTCATGATTCAATTCATGATTCATGATTCGATTCATGATTCATGATTCAATTAATGATTCATGATTTAAGATTCATGATTCAATTCATGATTCATGATTCGATTCATGAATCTTGATTCATGATTCATGATTCGATTCATGATTCATGATTCATGATTCAATTCATGATTCAATTCATGATTCAATTCATGATTCATGATTTAAGATTCATGATTCATGATTCATGATTCATGATTCATGATTTAATTCATGATTAATGATTCATGATTCAATTCAAGATTCAATTCATGATTCATGAATCAATTTATGATTCATGATTCATGATTCATTATTCAATTCATGATTCATGATTTATGATTCCTGATTCGATTCATAATTCATGATTCAATTCATGATTCATGATTCATTTTATGATTCATGATTTATGATTCATGATTCAATTCATGATTCATGATTCAATTCATGATTCGATTCCTGATTCAATTCATGATTCATGATTCGATTTATGATTCATGATTCATAAATTCAATTCATGATTCATGATTCATGATTTAATTCATGATTCATGATTCATGATTTGATTCATGATTCATGATTTGATTCATGATTCATGATTAATGATTCAATTCATGATTCATAATTCATGATTCATGATTCAATTAATGATTCATGATTCAAGATTCATGATTCATTTCATGATTCATTTCATGATTCATGATTCAATTCATGATTCATGATTCAATTCATGATTCAATTCATGATTCATGATTCATGATTTGATTCATGATTCAATTCAAGATTCATGATTCGATTCATGATTCATGATTCGATTCATGATTCATGATTCGATTCATCATTCATTTCATGATTCATGATTCGATTCATGATTCAATTCATGATTCAATTCATGATTCATGATTCAATTCATGATTCATGATTCAGTTCATGATTCATGATTCATGATTCATGATTCAATTCATGATTCATGATGCAATTCATCATTCAATTCATGATTCGATTCATGATTCTTGATTCATGATTCATGATTCGATTCATGATTCATGATGCAAGATTTAATTCATAATTCATGATTCATGATTCATTTCATGATTCATGATTCATGATTCAATACATGATTTATGATTCAATTAATTATTCGATTCCTGATTCATTTCATGATTCATGATTCAATTTATGATTCTTGATTCATGATTCACTTCATGACTCATGATTCATGATTCAATTCATGATTCATGATTAATGATTCAATTCCTGATTCAATTCATGATTCAATTCATGATTCATTTCATGTTTCAATTCATGATTCAATTCATGATTCATGATTTGATTCATGATTCATGATTCAATTCATGATTCATGATTCATGATTCGATTCATAATTCATGATTCAATTCATGATTCATGATTTAAGATTCATGATTCAATTCATGATTCATGATTAATGATTCAATTCATGATTTATGATTCATGATTCATGATTCATGATTCGATTCATGATTCATGATTCAATTCATGATTCATGATTCAAGATTCATAATTCAATTCATGATTCATGATTCGATTCATGAATCTTGATTCATGATTCATGATTCGATTCATGATTCATGATTCAATTCATGATTCATGATTCAATTCATGATTCATGATTCGATTCATGAATCTTGATTCATGATTCATGATTCGATTCATGATTCATGATTCAATTCATGATTCATGATTCAATTCATGATTCATGATTCAATTCATGATTCATGAATCAATTTATGATTCATGATTCATGATTTATGATTCAATTCATGATTCATGATTCATGATTCATGATTTAATTCATGATTAATGATTCATGATTCAATTCATAATTCAATTCATGATTCATGAATCAATTTATGATTCATGATTCATGATTCATGATTCAATTCATGATTCATGAATCAATTTATGATTCATGATTCATGATTCATGATTCAAATCATGAATCATGATTCATGATTCATGATTCATGATTCATGATTTATGATTCAATTCATGATTCATCATTCATGATCCAATTCATGATTCATGATTTATGATTCATGATTCAATAAATGATTCATGATTCAATTCATGATTCGATTCCTGATTCAATTCATGATTCATGATTCGATTTATGATTCATGATACATAAATTCAATTCATGATTCATGATTCAATTCAAGATTCATGATTCAAATTATGATTCAATTCAAGATTCATGATTCGATTCATGATTCATGATTCGATTCATGATTCATGATTCATGATTAAATTCATGATTCATGATTCATGATTCGATTCATGATTCATGATTCATGATTAAATTCATGATTCATGATTCATGATTCAATTCATGATTCATGATTCGAATCATGATTCTTGATTCATGATTCGATTCATGATTCATGATTCAAGATTCAATTCATAATTTATGATTCATGATTCAATTCATGATTCATGCTTCATGATTGATGATTCAATTCATGATTCATGATTCAATTCATGATTCTTGATTCAATTCATGATTCATGATTCATGATTCGATTCATGATTCATGATTAGTGATTCAATTCCTGATTCAATTCATGATTCAATTCATGATTCATGATTCAATTCATGATTCAATTCATGATTCATGATTCGATTCATGATTCATGATTCAATTCATGATTCATGTTTCATGATTCAATTCATGATTCATGATTCATGATTTAAGATTCATGATTCAATTCATGATTCATGATTCGATTCATAAATCTTGATTCATGATTCATGATTCGATTCATGATTCATGATTCATGATTCAATTCATGATTCAAGATTCATGATTCAATTCATGATTCATGATTCAATTCATGATTCATGATTCATGATTCAATTCATGATTTATGATTCGATTCATGATTCATGATTCATGATTCAATTCATGATACAATTCATGATTCAATTCATGATTCATGAATCAATTTATGATTCATGATTCATGATTTATGATTGAATTCATGATTGATGATTCATGATTTATGATTCAATTCATGATTCCTGATTCATGATTCATGATTCATGATTCATGATTCATGATTTAATTCATGATTAATGATTCATGATTCAATTCATGATTCAATTCATGATTCATGAATATATTTATGATTCATGATTCATGATTCAATGCATGATTCATGATTTATGATTCCTGATTCGATTCATGATTTGTTTCCTGATTCAATTCATGATTCATGATTCGATTTATGATTCATGATTCATAAATTCAATTCATGATTCATGATTCATGATTCAATTCATGATTCATGATTCATGATTCAATTCATGAATTAATTCATGATTCAATTCATGATTCATGATTCAAATTATGATTCAATTCATGATTCATGATTCAATTCATGATTCGTTTCCTGATTCAATTCATGATTCATGATTCGATTTATGATTCATGATTCATAAATTCAATTCATGATTCATGATTCATGATTCAATTCATGATTCATGATTCATAATTCAATTCATGAATTAATTCATGATTCAATTCATGATTCATGATTCAAATTATGATTCAATTCATGATTCATGATTAATGATTAATGATTCAATCAATGATTCAATTCATGATTCAATTCATGATTCATGATTCGATCCATGATTCATAATTCAATTCATGATTCATAATTCATGATTCATGATTCATGATTCAATTCATGATTCATTATTCATGATTCAATTCATGATTCATGATTCGATTCATGATTCTTGATTCATGATTCATGATTCAATTCATGATTCATGATTCATGATTCAATTCATGATTCATGATTCGATTCATGATTCATGATTCATGATTCATGATTCAATTCATTATTCATGATTCATGATTCAATTCATGATTCAATTCATGATTCATGATTCAATTCATGATTCAATTCATGATTTATGATTCAAGATTCAATTCATGATTTATGATTCAATTCATGATTCATGATTCATGATTCATGATTCGATTCATGATTCGTGATTCATGATTCAATTTATGATTCCTGATTCATGATTCAATTCATGATTCATGATTCCTGATTCAATTTGTGATTGATGATTCATGATTCATGATTCAATTCATGATTCATGATTCAATTCATAATTCAATTCATGATTCATAATTCAATTCATGATTCATGATTCAATTCATAATTCATGATTCATGATTCAATGCATGATTCATAATTCATGATTCATTATTCAATTCATGCTTCAATTCATGATTCATGATTTATGATACATGATTCAATTCATGATTCATGATTCAATTCATGATTCGTTTCCTGATTCAATTCATGATTCATGATTCGATTTATGATTCATGATTCATAAATTCAATTCATGATTCATGATTCGATTTATGATTCATGATTCATAAATTCAATTCATGATTCATGATTCATGATTCAATTCATGATTCATGATTCATGATTCAATTAATGAATTAATTCATGATTCAATTCATGATTCATGATTCAAATTATGATTCAAATCATGATTCATGATTAATGATTAATGATTCAATCAATGATTCAATTCATGATTCAATTCATGATTCAATTCATGATTCATGATTCGATCCATGATTCATAATTCAATTCATGATTCATAATTCATGATTCATGATTCAATTCATGATTCATGATTCGATTCATGATTCTTGATTCATGATTCATGATTCAATTCATGATTCATGATTCATGATTCAATTCATGATTCATGATTCGATTCATGATTCATGATTCATGATTCAATTCATTATTCATGATTCATGATTCAATTCATGATTCAATTCATGATTCATGATTCAATTCATGATTCAATTCATGATTTATGATTCAAGATTCAATTCATGATTTATGATTCAATTCATGATTCATGATTCATGATTCATGATTCATGATTCGATTCATGATTCGTGATTCATGATTCAATTTATTATTCCTGATTCATGATTCAATTCATGATTCATGATTCGATTCCTGATTCATGATTCCTGATTCAATTCATGATTCAAGTTATGAATAATGATTCAATTCATGATTCAATTCATGATTCCTGATTCAATTTGTGATTGATGATTCATGATTCATGATTCAATTCATGATTCATGATTCAATTCATAATTCAATTCATGATTCATAATTCAATTCATGATTCATGATTCAATTCATGATTCAATTCATAATTCATGATTCATGATTCAATGCATGATTCATAATTCATGATTCATGATTCAATTCATGATTCAATTCATGATTCATAATTCATGATTCAATTCATGATTCATGATTCGATTCATGATTCTTGATTCATGATTCATGATTCAATTCATGATTCATGATTCAATTCATGATTCGATTCCTGACTCAATTCATGATTCATGATTCGATTTATGATTCATGATTCATAAATTCAATTCATGATTCATGAAGCATGATTTAATTCATGATTCATGATTCATGAGTCAATTCATGATTAAATTCATGATTCATGATTCAAATTATGATTCAATTCATGATTCAATTCATGATTCATGATTCGATCCATGATTCATAATTCAATTCATGATTCATAATTCATGATTCATGATTCATGATTCAATTCATGATTCATTATTCATGATTCAATTCATGATTCATGATTCGATTCATGATTCTTGATTCATGATTCATGATTCAATTCATGATTCATGATTCATGATTCAATTCATGATTCATGATTCGATTCATGATTCATGATAAATGATTCAATTCATTATTCATGATTCATGATTCAATTCATGATTAATGATTCATGATTCAATTCATGATTCAATTCATGATTCATGATTCGATTCATGATTCGTGATTCATGATTCAATTTATGATTCCTGATTCATGATTCGATTCATGATTCATGGTTTATGATTCAATTCATGATTCGATTCATGATTCATGATTCCTGATTCAATTCATGATTCATGATTCAAGTCATTATTCATGATTCAATTCATGATTCAATTCCTGATTCATGATTCCTGATACAATTTGTGATTGATGATTCATGATTCAATTCATAATTTAATTCATGATTCATGATTCAATTCATGATTCATGATTCAATTCATGATTCAATTCATAATTCATGATTTATGATTCAATTCATGATTCATGATTCGATTCATTATTCATGATTCAAATCATGATTTAAGTTTCGATTCATGATTCATGATTCATGATTCATGATTCATGATTCAATTAATGAATTAATTCATGATTCAATTCATGATTCATGATTCAAATTATGATTCAAATCATGATTCATGATTAATGATTAATGATTCAATCAATGATTCAATTCATGATTCAATTCATGATTCAATTCATGATTCATGATTCGATCCATGATTCATAATTCAATTCATGATTCATAATTCATGATTCATGATTCAATTCATGATTCATGATTCGATTCATGATTCTTGATTCATGATTCATGATTCAATTCATGATTCATGATTCATGATTCAATTCATGATTCATGATTCGATTCATGATTCATGATTCATGATTCAATTCATTATTCATGATTCATGATTCAATTCATGATTCAATTCATGATTCATGATTCAATTCATGATTCAATTCATGATTTATGATTCAAGATTCAATTCATGATTTATGATTCAATTCATGATTCATGATTCATGATTCATGATTCATGATTCGATTCATGATTCGTGATTCATGATTCAATTTATTATTCCTGATTCATGATTCAATTCATGATTCATGATTCGATTCCTGATTCATGATTCCTGATTCAATTCATGATTCAAGTTATGAATAATGATTCAATTCATGATTCAATTCATGATTCCTGATTCAATTTGTGATTGATGATTCATGATTCATGATTCAATTCATGATTCATGATTCAATTCATAATTCAATTCATGATTCATAATTCAATTCATGATTCATGATTCAATTCATGATTCAATTCATAATTCATGATTCATGATTCAATGCATGATTCATAATTCATGATTCATGATTCAATTCATGATTCAATTCATGATTCATAATTCATGATTCAATTCATGATTCATGATTCGATTCATGATTCTTGATTCATGATTCATGATTCAATTCATGATTCATGATTCAATTCATGATTCGATTCCTGACTCAATTCATGATTCATGATTCGATTTATGATTCATGATTCATAAATTCAATTCATGATTCATGAAGCATGATTTAATTCATGATTCATGATTCATGAGTCAATTCATGATTAAATTCATGATTCATGATTCAAATTATGATTCAATTCATGATTCAATTCATGATTCATGATTCGATCCATGATTCATAATTCAATTCATGATTCATAATTCATGATTCATGATTCATGATTCAATTCATGATTCATTATTCATGATTCAATTCATGATTCATGATTCGATTCATGATTCTTGATTCATGATTCATGATTCAATTCATGATTCATGATTCATGATTCAATTCATGATTCATGATTCGATTCATGATTCATGATAAATGATTCAATTCATTATTCATGATTCATGATTCAATTCATGATTAATGATTCATGATTCAATTCATGATTCAATTCATGATTCATGATTCGATTCATGATTCGTGATTCATGATTCAATTTATGATTCCTGATTCATGATTCGATTCATGATTCATGGTTTATGATTCAATTCATGATTCGATTCATGATTCATGATTCCTGATTCAATTCATGATTCATGATTCAAGTCATTATTCATGATTCAATTCATGATTCAATTCCTGATTCATGATTCCTGATACAATTTGTGATTGATGATTCATGATTCAATTCATAATTTAATTCATGATTCATGATTCAATTCATGATTCATGATTCAATTCATGATTCAATTCATAATTCATGATTTATGATTCAATTCATGATTCATGATTCGATTCATTATTCATGATTCAATTCATGATTTAAGTTTCGATTCATGATTCATGATTCATGATTCAATTCATGATTCATGATTCATGATTCAATTCATGATTCAATTCATGATTCATGAATCAATTTATGATTCATGATTCATGACTTATGATTCAATTCATGATTCATGATTCATGATTCATGATTTAATTCCTGATTCATTTCATGATTCAAGATTCGATTTATGATTCTTGATTCATGATTTAATTCATGATTCATGATTCAATTCATGACTCATGATTCATGATTCAATTCATGATTCAATTTATGATTCAATTCATGATTCATGATACATTTCATGATTCAATTCATGATTCATGATTCATAAATTCAATTCATGATTCATGAAGCATGATTTAATTCATGATTCATGAGTCAATTCATGATTAAATTCATGATTCATGATTCAAATTATGATTCAATTCATGATTCAATTCATGATTCATGATTCGATCCATGATTCATAATTCAATTCATGATTCATAATTCATGATTCATGATTCATGATTCAATTCATGATTCATTATTCATGATTCAATTCATGATTCATGATTCGATTCATGATTCTTGATTCATGATTCATGATTCAATTCATGATTCATGATTCATGATTCAATTCATGATTCATGATTTGATTCATGATTCATGATTCATGATTCAATTCATTATTCATGATTCATGATTCAATTCATGATTAATGATTCATGATTCAATTCATGATTCAATTCATGATTCATGATTCATGATTCTATTCATGATTCAATTCATGATTTATGATTCAAGATTCAATTCATGATTTATGAATCAATTCATGATTCATGATTCATAATTCATGATTCATGATTCGATTCATGATTCGTGATTCATGATTCAATTTATGATTCCTGATTCATGATTTGATTCATGATTCATGGTTTATGATTCAATTCATGATTCAATTCATGATTCATGATTCCTGATTCAATTCATGATTCATGATTCAAGTCATGATTCATGATTCAATTCATGATTCAATTCCTGATTCATGATTCCTGATACAATTTGTGATTGATGATTCATGATTCAATTCATAATTTAATTCATGATTCATGATTCAATTCATGATTCATGATTCAATTCATGATTCAATTCATAATTCATGATTCATTATTCGATTCATGATTCATGATTCGATTCATGATTCATGATTCAATTCATGATTCGATTCCTGATTCATTTCATGATTCAAGATTCGATTTATGATTCTTGATTCATGATTTAATTCATGATTCATGATTCAATTCATGACTCATGATTCATGATTCAATTCATGATTCAATTTATGATTCAATTCATGATTCATGATACATTTCATGATTCAATTCATGATTCATGATTCAATTAATGATTCATGATTCAATTCATGATTCATGATTTGATTCATGAATTATGATACAATTCATGATTCATGATTCAAGATTCATGATTCAATTCATGATTCATAATTCGATTCATTAATCTTGATTCATGAATCATGATTCGATTCATGATTCATGATTCATGATTCATGATTCAATTCATGATTCATGATTCATGATTCAATTCATAATTCATGATTCAATTCATGATTCATGATTCATGAATCAATTCATGATTCATGATTCAATTCATAATTCATGATTCATGATTCAATTCAGGATTCATAATTCATGATTCATGATTCATGATTCAATTCATGATTCATTATTCATGATTTAATTCATGATTCATGACTCGATTCATGATTCTTGATTCATGATTCATGATTCAATTCATGATTCATGATTCAATTCATGATTCATGATTTATGATTCATGATTCAATTCATGATTCATGATTCAATTCATGATTCGATTCCTGATTCAGTTCATGATTCATGATTCGATTTATGATTCATGATTCATAAATTCAATTCATGATTCATGATTAATTATTCAATTCATGATTAAATTCATGATTCAATTCATGATTCATGTTTCAAATTATGATTCAATTCATGATTCATGATTAATGATTCAATTCATGATTCAATTCATGATTCAATTCATTATTCATGATTCGATCCATGATTCATAATTCAATTCATGATTCATAATTCATGATTCATGATTCATGATTCATGATTCATGATTCATGATTCAATTAATGATTTATTATTCATGATTCAATTCATGTTTCATGATTCGATTTATGATTCTTGATTCATGATTCAATTCATGATTCATGATTCATGATTCAATTCATGATTCATGATTCGATTCATTATTCATGATTCATGATTCAATTCATGATTAATGATTCATGATTCAATTCATGATTCATGATTCATGATTCAATTCATGATTCAATTCATGATTCATGATTCAAGATTCAATTCATGATTTATGATTTAATTCATGATTCATGATTCATGATTCATGATTCATGATTTGATTCATGATTCGTGATTCATGATTCAATTTATGATTCCTGATTCATGATTCGATTCATGATTTATGATTCATGATTCAATTCATGATTCATGTCTTGATTCATGATTCATGATTCAATTCATGATTTAATTCATAATTCATGATTCATGATTCGATTCATGATTCATGATTCGATTCATGATTCATGAATCAATTCATGATTCGATTCCTGATTCATTTCATGATTCAAGATTCGATTTATGATTCTTGATTCATGATTTAATTCATGATTCATGATTCAATTCATGATTCATGATTCAATTCATGATTCAATTCATGATTCAATTCATGATTCATGATTCATTTTATGATTCAATTCATGATTCATGATTCGATTCATGATTTATGATTCAATTCATGATTCATGATTCGATTCATGATTGATGATTCAATTCATGATTATGATTCAATTCATGATTCATGAATCAAGATTCATGATTCAATTCATGATTCATGATTCGATTCATGATTCATGATTCATGATTCAATTCATGATTCATGATTCAATTCATGATTCATGATTTGATTCATGATTTATGATTCATGATTCAATTCATGATTCATGATTCATGATTTAATTCATAATTAATGATTCATGATTCAATTCATGATTCAATTCATGATTCATGAATCTATTTATGATTCATAATTCATGATTTATGAATCATGATTTATGATTCAATTCATGATTCAATTCATGATTCATGATTCGATTCATGATTCATGATTCATGATTCAAATCATGATTCATTATTCGATTCATGATTCATGATTCATGATTCAAATCATGATTCAAGATTAAATTCATAATTCATAATTCATGATTCATGATTCAATTCATGATTCATGATTCATGATTCATGATTTGATTCATGATTCAATTCATGATTCAATTCATAATTCATGATTCATGATTCGATTCATGATTCATGATTCGATTCATGATTCATGATTCAATTCATGATTCGATTCCTGATTCATTTCATGATTCAAGATTCGATTTATGATTCTTGATTCATGATTTAATTCACGATTCATGATTCAATTCATGACTCATGATTCATGATTCAATTCATGATTCAATTTATGATTCAATTCATGATTCATGATACATTTCATGATTCAATTCATGATTCATGATTCAATTAATGATTCATGATTCATGATTCAATTCATGATTCATGATTCATGATTCAATTCATAATTCATGATTCAATTCATGATTCATGATTCATGAATCAATTCATGATTCATGATTCAATTCATAATTCATGATTCATGATTCAATTCAGGATTCATAATTCATGATTCATGATTCATGATTCAATTCATGATTCATTATTCATGATTTAATTCATGATTCATGACTCGATTCATGATTCTTGATTCATGATTCATGATTCAATTCATGATTCATGATTCAATTCATGATTCATGATTTATGATTCATGATTCAATTAATGATTCATGATTCAATTCATGATTCGATTCCTGATTCAGTTCATGATTCATGATTCGATTTATGATTCATGATTCATAAATTCAATTCATGATTCATGATTAATTATTCAATTCATGATTAAATTCATGATTCAATTCATGATTCATGTTTCAAATTATGATTCAATTCATGATTCATGATTAATGATTCAATTCATGATTCAATTCATGATTCAATTTATTATTCATGATTCGATCCATGATTCATAATTCAATTCATGATTCATAATTCATGATTCATGATTCATGATTCATGATTCATGATTCAATTAATGATTTATTATTCATGATTCAATTCATGTTTCATGATTCGATTTATGATTCTTGATTCATGATTCAATTCATGATTCATGATTCATGATTCAATTCATGATTCATGATTCGATTCATTATTCATGATTCATGATTCAATTCATGATTAATGATTCATGATTCAATTCATGATTCAATTCATGATTCATGATTCATGATTCAATTCATGATTCAATTCATGATTCATGATTCAAGATTCAATTCATGATTTATGATTTAATTCATGATTCATGATTCATGATTCATGATTCATGATTTGATTCATGATTCGTGATTCATGATTCAATTTATGATTCCTGATTCATGATTCGATTCATGATTTATGATTCATGATTCAATTCATGATTCATGTCTTGATTCATGATTCATGATTCAATTCATGATTTAATTCATAATTCATGATTCATGATTCGATTCATGATTCATGATTCGATTCATGATTCATGATTCAATTCATGATTCGATTCCTGATTCATTTCATGATTCAAGATACGATTTATGATTCTTGATTCATGATTTAATTCATGATTCATGATTCAATTCATGATTCATGATTCAATTCATGATTCAATTCATGATTCAATTCATGATTCATGATTCATTTTATGATTCAATTCATGATTCATGATTCGATTCATGATTTATGATTCAATTCATGATTCATGATTCGATTCATGATTGATGATTCAATTCATGATTATGATTCGATTCATGAATCAAGATTCATGATTCAATTCATGATTCATGATTCGATTCATGATTCATGATTCATGATTCATGATTCAATTCATGATTCATGATTTGATTCATGATTTATGATTCATGATTCAATTCATGATTCATGATTCATGATTCATGATTTAATTCATAATTAATGATTCATGATTCAATTCATGATTCAATTCATGATTCATGAATCTATTTATGATTCATAATTCATGATTTATGAATCATGATTTATGATTCAATTCATGATTCAATTCATGATTCATGATTCGATTCATAATTCATGATTCATGATTCAAATCATGATTCATTATTCGATTCATGATTCATGATTCATGATTCAAATCATGATTCATGATTAAATTCATAATTCATAATTCATGATTCATGATTCAATTCATGATTCATGATTCATGATTTGATTCATGATACAATTCATGATTCAATTCATGATTCGTGATTCATGATTCGATTCATGATTCATGATTCATGATTCATGATTCATGATTCAATTCATGATTCAATTCATGATTCATATTATGATTCAATTCATGATTCATGATAAATGATTCAATTCATGATTCAATTCAAGATTCATGATTCAATTCATGATTCATGATTCGAGTCATGATTCATGATTCAATTCATGATTCAATTCCTGATTCATGATTCCTGATACAATTTGTGATTGATGATTCATGATTCAATTCATGATTTATGATTCATGATTCAATTCATAATTTAATTCATGATTCATGATTCAATTCATGATTCATGATTCAATTCATGATTCAATTCATAATTCATGATTCATGATTCGATTCATGATTCATGATTCGATTCATGATTCATGATTCAATTCATGATTCGTTTCCTGATTCATTTCATGATTCAAGATTCGATTTATGATTCTTGATTCATGATTTAATTCATGATTCATGATTCAATTCATGACTCATTATTCATGATTCAATTCATGATTCAATTTATGATTCAATTCATGATTCATGATACATTTCATGATTCAATTCATGATTCATGATTCAATTAATGATTCATGATTCAATTCATGATTCATGATTTGATTCATGAATTATGATACAATTCATGATTCATGATTCAAGATTCATGATTCAATTCATGATTCATGATTCATGATTCAATTCATAATTCATGATTCAATTCATGATTCATGATTCATGAATCAATTCATGATTCATGATTCAATTCATGATTCAATTCATAATTCATGATTCATGATTCAATTCAGGATTTATAATTCATGATTCATGATTCATGATTCAATTCATGATTCATTATTCATGATTTAATTCATGATTCATGATTCGATTCATGATTCTTGATTCATGATTCATGATTCAATTCATGATTCATGATTCATGATTCAATTCATGATTCATGATTTATGATTCATGATTCAATTCATGATTCATGATTCAATTCATGATTCGATTCCTGATTCAATTCATGATTCATGATTCGATTTATGATTCATGATTCATAAATTCAATTCATGATTCATGATTAATGATTCATTTCATGATTAAATTCATGATTCAATTCATGATTCATGATTCAAATTATGATTCAATTCATGATTCATGATTAATAATTCAATTCAAGATTCAATTCATGATTCAATTCATTATTCATGATTCGATCCATGATTCATAATTCAATTCATGATTCATAATTCATGATTCATGATTCATGATTCATGATTCATGATTCAATTAATGATTCATTATTCATGATTCAATTCATGTTTCATGATTCGATTTATGATTCTTGATTCATGATTCAATTCATGATTCATGATTCATGATTAAATTCATGATTCATGATTCGATTCATTATTCATGATTCATGATTCAATTCATGATTAATGATTCATGATTCAATTCATGATTCAATTCATGATTCATGATTCATGATTCAATTCATGATTCAATTCATGATTCATGATTCAAGATTCAATTCATGATTTATGATTTAATTCATGATTCATGATTCATGATTCATGATTCATGATTCATGATTTGATTCATGATTCATGATTCATGATTCAATTTATGATTCCTGATTCATGATTCGATTCATGATTTATGATTCATGATTCAATTCATGATTCATGTCTTGATTCATGATTCATGATTCAATTCATGATTTAATTCATAATTCATGATTCATGATTCGATTCATGATTCATGATTCAATTCATGATTCGAATCCTGATTCATTTCATGATTCAAGATTCGATTTATGATTCTTGATTCATGATTTAATTCATGATTCATGATTCAATTCATGATTCATGATTCAATTCATGATTCAATTCATGATTCAATTCATGATTCAATTCATGATTCAATTCATGATTCATGATTCGATTCATGATTTATGATTCAATTCATGATTCATGATTCGATTCATGATTCATGATTCAATTCATGATTATGATTCAATTCATGATTCATGATTCATGATTCATGATTTGATTCATGAATTATGATTCATGAATCAAGATTCATGATTCAATTCATGATTCATGATTCGATTCATGATTCATGATTCATGATTCAATTCATGATTCATGATTCAATTCATGATTCATGATTTGATTCATGATTTATGATTCATGATTCAATTCATGATTCATGATTCATGATTTAATTCATAATTAATGATTCATGATTCAATTCATGATTCATGATTCATGATTCATGATTTAATTTATGATTCATGATTCATGATTTATGAATCATGATTTATGATTCAATTCATGATTCAATTCATGATTCATGATTCGATTCATGATTCATGATTCATGATTCAAATCATGATTCATTATTCGATTCATGATTCATGATTCATGATTCAATTCATGATTCAATTCAAGATTCATGATTTGATTCATGAATCCTGATTTAATTCATGAATCATGATTCATGATTCATGATTAAATTCATAATTCATGATTCATGATTCATGATTCAATTCATGATTCATGATTCATGATTCATGATTCATGATTCATGATTCATGATTTGATTCATGATACAATTCATGATTCAATTCATGATTCGTGATTCATGATTCGATTCATGATTCATGATTCATGATTCAATTCATGATTCATGATTCATGATTCAAATTATGATTCAATTCATGATTCAAGATTCATGATTCAATTCATGATTCATATTTCGAGTCATGATTCATGATTCAATTCATGATTCATGATTCAAGATTCAATTCATAATTCATGATTCATGATTCAATTCATGATTCATGATTCATGATTCAATTCATGATTCATGATTTGATTCATGATTCTTGATTCATGATTCATGATTCAATTCATGATTCATGTTTCATGAGTCAATTCATGATTCATGATTCATGATTCATGATTCATGATTCATGATTCGATTCATGATTCAGGATTCAATTCATGATTCATGATTACAGATTCATGATTCAATTCATGATTCATGATTCGATTCATGAATCTTGATTCATGATTCATGATTTGATTCATTAATCATGATTCATGATTCAATTCATGATTCATGATTCATGATTCAATTCATGATTCATGATTCAATTCATGATTCATGATTCAATTCATGATTTATGATTCGATTCATGATTCAATTCATGATTCATGATTCATGATTCAATTCATGATTCAATTCATGATTCATGATTCAATTCATGATTCAATTCATAATTCATGATTCATGATTCGATTCATGATTCATGATTCGGTTCATGATTCATTTCATGATTCAAGATTCGATTTATGATTCTTGATTCATGATTTAATTCATGATTCATGATTCAATTCATGACTCATGATTCATGATTTAATTCAAGATTCAATTTATGATTCAATTCATGATTCATGATACATTTCATGATTCAATTCATGATTCATGATTCAATTCATGATTCATGATTCAATTCATGATTCATGATTTGATTCATGATTGATGATTCAATTCATGATTATGATTCAATTCATGATTCATGATTCATGATTCATGATTCATGATTTGATTCATGAATTATGATACAATTCATGATTCATGATTCATGATTCATGATTCATGATTTGATTCATGAATTATGATACAATTCATGATTCATGATTCAAGATTCATGATTCAATTCATGATTCATAATTCGATTCATTAATCTTGATTCATGAATCATGATTCGATTCATGATTCATGATTCATGATTCAATTCATAATTCATGAATCAATTCATGATTCATGATTCAATTCATGATTCAATTCATAATTCATGATTCATAATTCATGATTCATGATTCATGATTAAATTCATAATTCATAATTCATGATTCATGATTCAATTCATGATTCATGATTCATGATTCATGATTCATGATTTGATTCATGATACAATTCATGATTCAATTCATGATTCGTGATTCATGATTCGATTCATGATTCATGATTCAATTCATGATTCATGATTCAAATTATGATTCAATTCATGATTCATGATAAATGATTCAATTCATGATTCAATTCAAGATTCATGATTCAATTCATGATTCATGATTCGAGTCATGATTCATGATTCATGATTCAATTCATGATTCATGATTCATGATTCATGATTCATGATTCAATTCATGATTCATGATTCAATTCATGATTCATGATTCATGATTCATGATTCAATTCATGATTCATGATTTGATTCATGATTATTAATTCATGATTCATGATTCAATTCATGATTCATGATTCAAGATTCAATTCATAATTCATGATGCATGATTCAATTCATGATTCATGATTCATGATTCAATTCATGATTCATGATTTGATTCCTGATTCTTGATTCATGATTCATGATTCGATTCATGATTCATGATTCAAGATTCAATTCATAATTCATGATTCATGATTCAATTCATGATTCATGATTCATGATTCGATTCATGATTCAGGATTCAATTCATGATTCATGATTACAGATTCATGATTCAATTCATGATTCATGATTCGATTCATGAATCTTGATTCATGATTTATGATTTGATTCATTAATCATGATTCATGATTCAATTCATGATTCATGATTCATGATTCAATTCATGATTCATGATTCAATTCATGATTCATGATTCAATTCATGATTTATGATTCGATTCATGATTCAATTCATGATTCATGATTCATGATTCAATTCATAATTCAATTCATGATTCATGATTCAATTCATGATTCATGATTCAATTCATGATTTAATTCATAATTCATGATTCATGATTCGATTCATGATTCATGATTCAATTCATGATTAGATTCCTAATTCATTTCATGATTCAAGATTCAATTTATGATTCTTGATTCATGATTTAATTCATGATTCATGATTCAATTCATGACTCATGATTCATGATTCAATTCATGATTCAATTTATGATTCAATTCATGATTCATGATACATTTCATGATTCAATTCATGATTCATGATTTAATTCATGATTCATGATTCAATTCATGATTCATGATTTGATTCATGATTGATGATTCAATTCATGATTATGATTCAATTCATGATTCATGATTCATGATTCATGATTCATGATTTGATTCATGAATTATGATACAATTCATGATTCATGATTCAAGATTCATGATTCAATTCATGATTCATAATTCGATTCATTAATCTTGATTCATGAATCATGATTCGATTCATGATTCATGATTCATGATTCAATTCATAATTCATGATTCAATTCATGATTCATGATTCATGAATCAATTCATGATTCATGATTCAATTCATAATTCATGATTCATGATTCAATTCAGGATTCATAATTCATGATTCATGATTCTTGATTCAATTCATGATTCATTATTCATGATTTAATTCATGATTCATGATTCGATTCATGATTCTTGATTCATGATTCATGATTTGATTCATTAATCATGATTCATGATTCAATTCATGATTCATGATTCATGATTCAATTCATGATTCATATTTCGAGTCATGATTCATGATTCATGATTCATGATTCAATTCATGATTCATGATTCAATTCATGATTCATGATTCAAGATTCAATTCATAATTCATGATTCATGATTCAATTCATGATTCATGATTCATGATTCAATTCATGATTCATGATTTGATTCATGATTCTTGATTCATGATTCATGATTCAATTCATGATTCATGTTTCATGAGTCAATTCATGATTCATGATTCATGATTCATGATTCATGATTCATGATTCGATTCATGATTCAGGATTCAATTCATGATTCATGATTACAGATTCATGATTCAATTCATGATTCATGATTCGATTCATGAATCTTGATTCATGATTCATGATTTGATTCATTAATCATGATTCATGATTCAATTCATGATTCATGATTCATGATTCAATTCATGATTCATGATTCAATTCATGATTCATGATTCAATTCATGATTTATGATTCGATTCATGATTCAATTCATGATTCATGATTCATGATTCAATTCATGATTCAATTCATGATTCATGATTCAATTCATAATTCATGATTCATGATTCGATTCATGATTCATGATTCGGTTCATGATTCATGATTCAATTCATGATTCGATTCCTGATTCATTTCATGATTCAAGATTCGATTTATGATTCTTGATTCATGATTTAATTCATGATTCATGATTCAATTCATGACTCATGATTCATGATTTAATTCAAGATTCAATTTATGATTCAATTCATGATTCATGATACATTTCATGATTCAATTCATGATTCATGATTCAATTCATGATTCATGATTCAATTCATGATTCATGATTTGATTCATGATTGATGATTCAATTCATGATTATGATTCAATTCATGATTCATGATTCATGATTCATGATTCATGATTTGATTCATGAATTATGATACAATTCATGATTCATGATTCATGATTCATGATTCATGATTTGATTCATGAATTATGATACAATTCATGATTCATGATTCAAGATTCATGATTCAATTCATGATTCATAATTCGATTCATTAATCTTGATTCATGAATCATGATTCGATTCATGATTCATGATTCATGATTCAATTCATGATTCAATTCATAATTCATGATTCATGATTCATGATTAAATTCATAATTCATAATTCATGATTCATGATTCAATTCATGATTCATGATTCATGATTCATGATTCATGATTTGATTCATGATACAATTCATGATTCAATTCATGATTCGTGATTCATGATTCGATTCATGATTCATGATTCAATTCATGATTCATGATTCAAATTATGATTCAATTCATGATTCATGATAAATGATTCAATTCATGATTCAATTCATAATTCATGATTCATGATTCGATTCATGATTCATGATTCGGTTCATGATTCATGATTCAATTCATGATTCGATTCCTGATTCATTTCATGATTCAAGATTCGATTTATGATTCTTGATTCATGATTTAATTCATGATTCATGATTCAATTCATGACTCATGATTCATGATTTAATTCAAGATTCAATTTATGATTCAATTCATGATTCATGATACATTTCATGATTCAATTCATGATTCATGATTCAATTCATGATTCATGATTCAATTCAGGATTCATGATTTGATTCATGATTGATGATTCAATTCATGATTATGATTCAATTCATGATTCATGATTCAATTCATGATTTATGATTCGATTCATGATTCAATTCATGATTCATGATTCATGATTCAATTCATAATTCAATTCATGATTCATGATTCAATTCATGATTCATGATTCAATTCATGATTTAATTCATAATTCATGATTCATGATTCGATTCATGATTCATGATTCGATTCCTGATTCATTTCATGATTCAAGATTCGATTTATGATTCTTGATTCATGATTTAATTCATGATTCATGATTCAATTCATGACTCATGATTCATGATTCAATTCATGATTCAATTTATGATTCAATTCATGATTCATGATACATTTCATGATTCAATTCATGATTCATGATTTAATTCATGATTCATGATTCAATTCATGATTCATGATTTGATTCATGATTGATGATTCAATTCATGATTATGATTCAATTCATGATTCATGATTCATGATTCATGATTCATGATTTGATTCATGAATTATGATACAATTCATGATTCATGATTCAAGATTCATGATTCAATTCATGATTCATAATTCGATTCATTAATCTTGATTCATGAATCATGATTCGATTCATGATTCATGATTCATGATTCAATTCATAATTCATGATTCAATTCATGATTCATGATTCAATTCAGATTCATAATTCATGATTCATGATTCTTGATTCAATTCATGATTCATTATTCATGATTTAATTCATGATTCATGATTCGATTCATGATTCTTGATTCATGATTCATGATTTGATTCATTAATCATGATTCATGATTCAATTCATGATTCATGATTCATGATTCAATTCATGATTCATATTTCGAGTCATGATTCATGATTCATGATTCAATTCATGATTCATGATTCAATTCATGATTCATGATTCAAGATTCAATTCATAATTCATGATTCATGATTCAATTCATGATTCATGATTCATGATTCAATTCATGATTCATGATTTGATTCATGATTCTTGATTCATGATTCATGATTCAATTCATGATTCATGTTTCATGAGTCAATTCATGATTCATGATTCATGATTCATGATTCATGATTCATGATTCATGATTCATGATTCGATTCATGATTCAGGATTCAATTCATGATTCATGATTACAGATTCATGATTCAATTCATGATTCATGATTCGATTCATGAATCTTGATTCATGATTCATGATTTGATTCATTAATCATGATTCATGATTCAATTCATGATTCATGATTCAATTCATGATTCATGATTCAATTCATGATTCATGATTCAATTCATGATTTATGATTCGATTCATGATTCAATTCATGATTCATGATTCATGATTCAATTCATGATTCAATTCATGATTCATGATTCAATTCATGATTCAATTCATAATTCATGATTCATGATTCGATTCATGATTCATGATTCGGTTCATGATTCATGATTCATGATTCATGATTCAATTCATGATTCATGATTTGATTCATGATTATTAATTCATGATTCATGATTCAATTCATGATTCATGATTCAAGATTCAATTCATAATTCATGATGCATGATTCAATTCATGATTCATGATTCATGATTCAATTCATGATTCATGATTTGATTCATGATTCTTGATTCATGATTCATGATTCGATTCATGATTCATGATTCAAGATTCAATTCATAATTCATGATTCATGATTCAATTCATGATTCATGATTCATGATTCGATTCATGATTCAGGATTCAATTCATGATTCATGATTACAGATTCATGATTCAATTCATGATTCATGATTCGATTCATGAATCTTGATTCATGATTTATGATTTGATTCATTAATCATGATTCATGATTCAATTCATGATTCATGATTCATGATTCAATTCATGATTCATGATTCAATTCATGATTCATGATTCAATTCATGATTTATGATTCGATTCATGATTCAATTCATGATTCATGATTCATGATTCAATTCATAATTCAATTCATGATTCATGATTCAATTCATGATTCATGATTCAATTCATGATTTAATTCATAATTCATGATTCATGATTCGATTCATGATTCATGATTCGATTCATGATTCATGATTCAATTCATGATTCGATTCCTGATTCATTTCATGATTCAAGATTCGATTTATGATTCTTGATTCATGATTTAATTCATGATTCATGATTCAATTCATGACTCATGATTCATGATTCAATTCATGATTCAATTTATGATTCAATTCATGATTCATGATACATTTCATGATTCAATTCATGATTCATGATTTAATTCATGATTCATGATTCAATTCATGATTCATGATTTGATTCATGATTGATGATTCAATTCATGATTATGATTCAATTCATGATTCATGATTCATGATTCATGATTCATGATTTGATTCATGAATTATGATACAATTCATGATTCATGATTCAAGATTCATGATTCAATTCATGATTCATAATTCGATTCATTAATCTTGATTCATGAATCATGATTCGATTCATGATTCATGATTCATGATTCAATTCATAATTCATGATTCAATTCATGATTCATGATTCATGAATCAATTCATGATTCATGATTCAATTCATAATTCATGATTCATGATTCAATTCAGGATTCATAATTCATGATTCATGATTCTTGATTCAATTCATGATTCATTATTCATGATTTAATTCATGATTCATGATTCGATTCATGATTCTTGATTCATGATTCATGATTTGATTCATTAATCATGATTCATGATTCAATTCATGATTCATGATTCATGATTCAATTCATGATTCATATTTCGAGTCATGATTCATGATTCATGATTCATGATTCAATTCATGATTCATAATTCAATTCATGATTCATGATTCAAGATTCAATTCATAATTCATGATTCATGATTCAATTCATGATTCATGATTCATGATTCAATTCATGATTCATGATTTGATTCATGATTCTTGATTCATGATTCATGATTCAATTCATGATTCATGTTTCATGAGTCAATCATGATTCATGATTTATGATTCATGATTCATGATTCATGATTCGATTCATGATTCAGGATTCAATTCATGATTCATGATTACAGATTCATGATTCAATTCATGATTCATGATTCATGATTTGATTCATTAATCATGATTCATGATTCAATTCATGATTCATGATTCATGATTCAATTCATGATTCATGATTCAATTCATGATTCATGATTCAATTCATGATTTATGATTCGATTCATGATTCAATTCATGATTCATGATTCATGATTCAATTCATGATTCAATTCATGATTCATGATTCAATTCATGATTCAATTCATAATTCATGATTCATGATTCGATTCATGATTCATGATTCGGTTCATGATTCATGATTCAATTCATGATTCGATTCCTGATTCATTTCATGATTTAAGATTCGATTTATGATTCTTGATTCATGATTTAATTCATGATTCATGATTCAATTCATGACTCATGATTCATGATTTAATTCAAGATTCAATTTATGATTCAATTCATGATTCATGATACATTTCATGATTCAATTCATGATTCATGATTCAATTCATGATTCATGATTCAATTCATGATTCATGATTTGATTCATGATTGATGATTCAATTCATGATTATGATTCAATTCATGATTCATGATTCATGATTCATGATTCATGATTTGATTCATGAATTATGATACAATTCATGATTCATGATTCATGATTCATGATTCATGATTTGATTCATGAATTATGATACAATTCATGATTCATGATTCAAGATTCATGATTCAATTCATGATTCATAATTCGATTCATTAATCTTGATTCATGAATCATGATTCGATTCATGATTCATGATTCATGATTCAATTCATGATTCAATTCATAATTCATGATTCATGATTCATGATTAAATTCATAATTCATAATTCATGATTCATGATTCAATTCATGATTCATGATTCATGATTCATGATTCATGATTTGATTCATGATACAATTCATGATTCAATTCATGATTCGTGATTCATGATTCGATTCATGATTCATGATTCAATTCATGATTCATGATTCAAATTATGATTCAATTCATGATAAATGATTCAATTCATGATTCAATTCAAGATTCATGATTCAATTCATGATTCATGATTCGAGTCATGATTCATGATTCATGATTCAATTCATGATTCATGATTCATGATTCATGATTCATGATTCAATTCATGATTCATGATTCAATTCATGATTCATGATTCATGATTCATGATTCAATTCATGATTCATGATTTGATTCATGATTATTAATTCATGATTCATGATTCAATTCATGATTCATGATTCAAGATTCAATTCATAATTCATGATGCATGATTCAATTCATGATTCATGATTCATGATTCAATTCATGATTCATGATTTGATTCATGATTCTTGATTCATGATTCATGATTCGATTCATGATTCATGATTCAAGATTCAATTCATAATTCATGATTCATGATTCAATTCATGATTCATGATTCATGATTCGATTCATGATTCAGGATTCAATTCATGATTCATGATTACAGATTCATGATTCAATTCATGATTTATGATTCGATTCATGAATCTTGATTCATGATTTATGATTTGATTCATTAATCATGATTCATGATTCAATTCATGATTCATGATTCATGATTCAATTCATGATTCATGATTCAATTCATGATTCATGATTCAATTCATGATTCATGATTCAATTCATGATTCATGATTCAATTCATGATTCATGATTCAAATTATGATTCAATTCATGATTCATGATAAATGATTCAATTCATGATTCAATTCAAGATTCATGATTCAATTCATGATTCATGATTCGAGTCATGATTCATGATTCATGATTCAATTCATGATTCATGATTCATGATTCATGATTCATGATTCAATTCATGATTCATGATTCATGATTCATGATTCAATTCATGATTCATGATTATTAATTCATGATTCATGATTCAATTCATGATTCATGATTCAAGATTCAATTCATAATTCATGATGCATGATTCAATTCATGATTCATGATTCATGATTCAATTCATGATTCATGATTTGATTCATGATTCTTGATTCATGATTCATGATTCGATTCATGATTCATGATTCAAGATTCAATTCATAATTCATGATTCATGATTCAATTCATGATTCATGATTCATGATTCGATTCATGATTCAGGATTCAATTCATGATTCATGATTACAGATTCATGATTCAATTCATGATTCATGATTCGATTCATGAATCTTGATTCATGATTTATGATTTGATTCATTAATCATGATTCATGATTCAATTCATGATTCATGATTCATGATTCAATTCATGATTCATGATTCAATTCATGATTCATGATTCAATTCATAATTCAATTCATGATTCATGATTCAATTCATGATTCATGATTCAATTCATGATTTAATTCATAATTCATGATTCATGATTCGATTCATGATTCATGATTCGATTCATGATTCATGATTCAATTCATGATTCGATTCCTGATTCATTTCATGATTCAAGATTCGATTTATGATTCTTGATTCATGATTTAATTCATGATTCATGATTCAATTCATGACTCATGATTCATGATTCAATTCATGATTCAATTTATGATTCAATTCATGATTCATGATACATTTCATGATTCAATTCATGATTCATGATTCAATTCATGATTCATGATTTGATTCATGATTGATGATTCAATTCATGATTATGATTCAATTCATGATTCATGATTCATGATTCATGATTCATGATTTGATTCATGAATTATGATACAATTCATGATTCATGATTCAAGATTCATGATTCAATTCATGATTCATAATTCGATTCATTAATCTTGATTCATGAATCATGATTCGATTCATGATTCATGATTCATGATTCAATTCATAATTCATGATTCAATTCATGATTCATGATTCATGAATCAATTCATGATTCATGATTCAATTCATAATTCATGATTCATGATTCAATTCAGGATTCATAATTCATGATTCATGATTCTTGATTCAATTCATGATTCATTATTCATGATTTAATTCATGATTCATGATTCGATTCATGATTCTTGATTCATGATTCATGATTTGATTCATTAATCATGATTCATGATTCAATTCATGATTCATGATTCAATTCATGATTCATGATTCAATTCATGATTCATGATTCAATTCATGATTTATGATTCGATTCATGATTCAATTCATGATTCATGATTCATGATTCAATTCATGATTCAATTCATGATTCATGATTCAATTCATGATTCAATTCATAATTCATGATTCATGATTTGATTCATGATTCATGATTCGGTTCATGATTCATGATTCAATTCATGATTCGATTCCTGATTCATTTCATGATTCAAGATTCGATTTATGATTCTTGATTCATGATTTAATTCATGATTCATGATTCAATTCATGACTCATGATTCATGATTTAATTCAAGATTCAATTTATGATTCAATTCATGATTCATGATACATTTCATGATTCAATTCATGATTCATGATTCAATTCATGATTCATGATTCAATTCATGATTCATGATTTGATTCATGATTGATGATTCAATTCATGATTATGATTCAATTCATGATTCATGATTCATGATTCATGATTCATGATTTGATTCATGAATTATGATACAATTCATGATTCATGATTCATGATTCATGATTCATGATTTGATTCATGAATTATGATACAATTCATGATTCATGATTCAAGATTCATGATTCAATTCATGATTCATAATTCGATTCATTAATCTTGATTCATGAATCATGATTCGATTCATGATTCATGATTCATGATTCAATTCATAATTCATGAATCAATTCATGATTCATGATTCAATTCATGATTCAATTCATAATTCATGATTCATGATTCATGATTAAATTCATAATTCATAATTCATGATTCATGATTCAATTCATGATTCATGATTCATGATTCATGATTCATGATTTGATTCATGATACAATTCATGATTCAATTCATGATTCGTGATTCATGATTCGATTCATGATTCATGATTCAATTCATGATTCATGATTCAAATTATGATTCAATTCATGATTCATGATAAATGATTCAATTCATGATTCAATTCAAGATTCATGATTCAATTCATGATTCATGATTCGAGTCATGATTCATGATTCATGATTCAATTCATGATTCATGATTCATGATTCATGATTCATGATTCAATTCATGATTCATGATTCAATTCATGATTCATGATTCATGATTCATGATTCAATTCATGATTCATGATTTGATTCATGATTATTAATTCATGATTCATGATTCAATTCATGATTCATGATTCAAGATTCAATTCATAATTCATGATGCATGATTCAATTCATGATTCATGATTCATGATTCAATTCATGATTCATGATTTGATTCATGATTCTTGATTCATGATTCATGATTCGATTCATGATTCATGATTCAAGATTCAATTCATAATTCATGATTCATGATTCAATTCATGAATTATGATTCATGATTCGATTCATGATTCAGGATTCAATTCATGATTCATAATTACAGATTCATGATTCAATTCATGATTCATGATTCGATTCATGAATCTTGATTCATGATTTATGATTTGATTCATTAATCATGATTCATGATTCAATTCATGATTCATGATTCATGATTCAATTCATGATTCATGATTCAATTCATGATTCATGATTCAATTCATGATTTATGATTCGATTCATGATTCAATTCATGATTCATGATTCATGATTCAATTCATAATTCAATTTATGATTCATGATTCAATTCATGATTCATGATTCAATTCATGATTTAATTCATAATTCATGATTCATGATTCGATTCATGATTCATGATTCGATTCATGATTCATGATTCAATTCATGATTCGATTCCTGATTCATTTCATGATTCAAGATTCGATTTATGATTCTTGATTCATGATTTAATTCATGATTCATGATTCAATTCATGACTCATGATTCATGATTCAATTCATGATTCAATTTATGATTCAATTCATGATTCATGATACATTTCATGATTCAATTCATGATTCATGATTTAATTCATGATTCATGATTCAATTCATGATTCATGATTTGATTCATGATTGATGATTCAATTCATGATTATGATTCAATTCATGATTCATGATTCATGATTCATGATTCATGATTTGATTCATGAATTATGATACAATTCATGATTCATGATTCAAGATTCATGATTCAATTCATGATTCATAATTCGATTCATTAATCTTGATTCATGAATCATGATTCGATTCATGATTCATGATTCATGATTCAATTCATAATTCATGATTCAATTCATGATTCATGATTCATGAATCAATTCATGATTCATGATTCAATTCATGATTCAATTCATAATTCATGATTCATGATTCAATTCAGGATTCATAATTCATGATTCATGATTCTTGATTCAATTCATGATTCATTATTCATGATTTAATTCATGATTCATGATTCGATTCATGATTCTTGATTCATGATTCATGATTCAATTCATGATTCATGATTCATGATTCAATTCATGATTCATGATTTATGATTCATGATTCAATTCATGATTCATGATTCAATTCATGATTCGATTCCTGATTCAATTCATGATTCATGATTCGATTTATGATTCATGATTCATAAATTCAATTCATGATTCATGATTCATGATTCAATTCATGATTCATGATAAATGATTCAATTCATGATTAAATTCATGATTCAATTCATGATTCATGATTCAAATTATGATTCAATTCATGATTCATGATTAATGATTCAATTCATGATTCAATTCATGATTCAATTCATGATTCATGATTCGATCCATGATTCATAATTCAATTCATGATTCATAATTCATGATTCATGATTCATGTTTCATGATTCATGATTCAATTAATGATTCATTATTCATGATTCAATTCATGTTTCATGATTCGATTTATGATTCTTGATTCATGATTCAATTCATGATTCATGATTCATGATTCAATTCATGATTAATGATTCATGATTCAATTCATGATTCAATTCATGATTCATGATTCATGATTCAATTCATGATTCAATTCATGATTCATGATTCAAGATTCAATTCATGATTTATGATTTAATTCATGATTCATGATTCATGATTCATGATTCATGATTCATGATTTGATTCATGATTCGTGATTCATGATTCAATTTATGATTCCTGATTCATGATTTGATTCATGATTTATGATTCATGATTCAATTCATGGTTCATGTCTTGATTTATGATTCATGATTCAATTCATGATTTAATTCATAATTCATGATTCATGATTCGATTCATGATTCATGATTCGATTCATGATTCATGATTCAATTAATGATTCGATTCCTGATTCATTTCATGATTCAAGATTCGATTTATGATTCTTGATTCATGATTAATTCATGATTCATGATTCAATTCATGATTCATGATTCAATTCATGATTCAATTCATGATTCAATTCATGATTCATGATTCATTTCATGATTCATTCATGATTCATGATTCGATTCATGATTTATGATTCAATTCATGATTCATGATTCGATTCATGATTGATGATTCAATTCATGATTATGATTCAATTCATGATTCATGATTCATGATTCATGATTTGATTCATGAATTATGATTCAATTCATGATTCATAATTCAAGATTCATGATTCAATTCATGATCATGATTCGATTCATGAATCTTGATTCATAAATCAAGATTCGATTCATGATTCATGATTCATGATTCAATTCATGATTCATGATTCATGATTTAATTCATGATTCGTGATTTGATTCATGATTTATGATTCATGATTCAATTCATGATTCATGATTCATGATTCATGATTTAATTCATGATTCATGATTCAATTCATGATTCATGATTCATGATTCATAATTCATGATTCAATTCATGATTCATGATTCATGATTCAATTCATGATTCATGATTTGATTCATGATTCTTGATTCATGATTCATGATTCGATTCATGATTCATGATTCAAGATTCAATTCATAATTCTTGATTCATGATTCGATTCATGATTCAATTCATGATTCATGTTTCTTGATTCAATTCATGATTCATGATTCATGATTCATGATTCGATTCATGATTCAGGATTCAATTCATGATTCATGATTACAGATTCATGATTCAATTCATGATTCATGATTCGATTCATGAATCTTGATTCATGATTCATGATTTGATTCATTAATCATGATTCATGATTCAATTCATGATTCATGATTCATGATTCAATTCATGATTCATGATTCAATTCATGATTCATGATTCAATTCATGATTTATGATTCGATTCATGATTCATGATTCATGATTCAATTCATGATTCATGATTCATGATTCATGATTCATGATTTAATTCATGATTAATGATTCAAGATTCAATTCATGATTCAATTCATGATTCAATTCATGATTCATGAATCAATTTATGATTCATGAATCATGATTTATGATTCAATTCATGATTCATGATTCATGATTTATGATTCAATTCATGATTCCTGATTCATGATTCATGATTCATGATTAATGATTCATGATTCAATTCATGATTCAATTCATGATTCATGAATCAATTTATGATTCATGATTCATGATTCATGATTCAATTCATGATTCATGATTCCTGATTTGATTCATGATTCATGATTCAATTCATGATTCATGATTTAATTCATGATTCATGATTTATGATTCATGATTCAATTCATGATTCATGATTCAATTCATGATTCGATTCCTGATTCAATTCATGATTCATGATTCGATTTATGATTCATGATTCATGATTCAATTCATGATTCATCATTCATGATTTGATTCATGATTCATGATTTATGATTTGAGTCATGATTCATGATTAATGATTCAATTCATGATTCATAATTCATGATTCATGATTCAATTCATGATTCATGATTCATGATTCATGATTCATGATTCATTTCATGATTCATGATTCGATTCATGATTCAATTCATGATTCAATTCATGATTCATGGTTCATGATTCGATTCATGATTCAATTCAAGATTCATGATTCGATTCATGATTCATTGTTCGATTCATGATTCATGATTCGATTCATGATTCGATTCATGATTCAATTCATGATTCAATTCATGATTCATGATTCATTGTTCGATTCATGATTCATGATTCATGATTCAATTCATGAATCATGATTCATGATTCAATTCATGATTCATGTTTCATGATTCTTGATTCAATTCATGATTCATGAATCGATTCATGATTCAATTCATGATTCATGATTCAATTCATGATTCATGATTCATGATTCATGATTCGATTCATGATTCAATTCATGATTCTTGATTCATGATTCAAGATTGAATTCATAATTCATGATTCATGATTCAATTCATGATTAATGATTCATGATTGATGATTCAATTCATGATTCATGATTCAATTCATTATTCGATTCCTGATTCATTTCATGATTCATGATTCGATTTATGATTCTTGATTTATGATTCAATTCATGATTCATTATTCATGATTCATGATTCATGATTCATGATTTGATACATGATTCGTGATTCATGATTCAATTTATGATTCCTGATTCATGATTTGATTCATGATTTATGATTCATGATTCAATTCATGGTTCATGTCTTGATTTATGATTCATGATTCAATTCATGATTTAATTCATAATTCATGATTCATGATTCGATTCATGATTCATGATTCGATTCATGATTCATGATTCAATTAATGATTCGATTCCTGATTCATTTCATGATTCAAGATTCGATTTATGATTCTTGATTCATGATTTAATTCATGATTCATGATTCAATTCATGATTCATGATTCAATTCATGATTCAATTCATGATTCAATTCATGATTCATGATTCATTTCATGATTCAATTCATGATTCATGATTCGATTCATGATTTATGATTCAATTCATGATTCATGATTCGATTCATGATTGATGATTCAATTCATGATTATGATTCAATTCATGATTCATGATTCATGATTCATGATTTGATTCATGAATTATGATTCAATTCATGATTCATAATTCAAGATTCATGATTCAATTCATGATTCATGATTCGATTCATGAATCTTGATTCATGAATCAAGATTCGATTCATGATTCATGATTCATGATTCAATTCATGATTCATGATTCATGATTCAATTCATGATTCGTGATTTGATTCATGATTTATGATTCATGATTCAATTCATGATTCATGATTCATGATTCATGATTCAATTCATGATTCATGATTCAATTCATGATTCATGATTCATGATTCATAATTCATGATTCAATTCATGATTCATGATTCATGATTCAATTCATGATTCATGATTTGATTCATGATTCTTGATTCATGATTCATGATTCGATTCATGATTCATGATTCAAGATTCAATTCATAATTCATGATTCATGATTCGATTCATGATTCAATTCATGATTCATGTTTCTTGATTCAATTCATGATTCATGATTCATGATTCATGATTCGATTCATAATTCAGGATTCAATTCATGATTCATGATTACAGATTTAAGATTCAATTCATGATTCATGATTCGATTCATGAATCTTGATTCATGATTCATGATTTGATTCATTAATCATGATTCATGATTCAATTCATGATTCATGATTCAATTCATGATTTATGATTCGATTCATGATTCATGATTCATGATTCAATTCATGATTCATGATTCATGATTCATGATTTAATTCATGATTAATGATTCAAGATTCAATTCATGATTCAATTCATGATTCAATTCATGATTCATGAATCAATTTATGATTCATGAATCATGATTTATGATTCAATTCATGATTCATGATTCATGATTTATGATTCAATTCATGATTCCTGATTCATGATTCATGATTCATGATTTATGATTCATGATTTAATTCATGATTAATGATTCATGATTCAATTCATGATTCAATTCATGATTCATGAATCAATTTATGATTCATGATTCATGATTCATGATTCAATTCATGATTCATGATTCCTGATTTGATTCATGATTCATGATTCAATTCATGATTCATGATTTAATTCATGATTCATGATTTATGATTCATGATTCAATTCATGATTCATGATTCAATTCATGATTCGATTCCTGATTCAATTCATGATTCATGATTCGATTTATGATTCATGATTCATGATTCAATTCATCATTCATCATTCATGATTTGATTCATGATTCATGATTTATGATTTGATTCATGATTCATGATTAATGATTCAATTCATGATTCATAATTCATGATTCATGATTCAATTCATGATTCATGATTCATGATTCATGATTCATTTCATGATTCATGATTCGATTCATGATTCAATTCATGATTCAATTCATGATTCATGGTTCATGATTCGATTCATGATTCAATTCAAGATTCATGATTCGATTCATGATTCATTGTTCGATTCATGATTCATGATTCGATTCATGATTCGATTCATGATTCAATTCATGATTCAATTCATGATTCATGATTCATTGTTCGATTCATGATTCATGATTCATGATTCAATTCATGATTCATGATTCATGATTTAATTCATGATTCATGATTCATGATTCTTGATTCAATTCATGATTCATGATACGATTCATGATTCAATTCATGATTCATGATTCAATTCATGATTCATGATTCATGATTCATGATTCGATTCATGATTCAATTCATGATTCTTGATTCATGATTCAAGATTGAATTCATAATTCATGATTCATGATTCAATTCATGATTAATGATTCATGATTGATGATTCAATTCATGATTCATGATTCAATTCATTATTCGATTCCTGATTCATTTCATGATTCATGATTCGATTTATGATTCTTGATTTATGATTTAATTCATGATTCATGATTCATGATTCAATTCATGATTCATGATTAATGATTCAATTCATGATTCAATTCATGATTCAATTCATGATTCATGATTCATTTCATGATTCAATTCATGATGCATGATTCGATTCATGATTCATGATTCATTTCATGATTTAATTCATGATTCATGATTCGATTCATGATTCATGATTCAATTCATGATTCATGATTCATGATTCATGATTCAATTCATGATTCATGATTCAAGATTCATAATTCAATTCATGATTCATGATTCGATTCATGAATCTTGATTCATGATTCGATTCATGATTCATGATTCAATTCATGATTCATGATTCATGATTCAATTCATGATTCATGGTTCAATTCATGATTCATGATTAATAATTCAATTCATGATTTATGATTCATGATTTAATTCATGATTCAATTCATGATTCATGAATCAATTTATGATTCATGATTCATGATTCATGATTCATGATTCATGATTCATGATTCATGATTCATGATTCAATTCATGATTCATGAATCAATTTATGATTCATGATTCATGATACATGATTCAAATCATGATTCATGATTCATGATTCATGATTCATGATTCATGATTCGATTCATGATTCTTTATTAATGATTCAATTCATGATTCATGATTTATGATTCATGATTCAATAAATGATTCATGATTCAATTCATGATTCGATTCCTGATTCAATTTATGATTCATGATTCGATTTATGATTCATGATTCATAAATTCAATTCATGATTAATGATTCATGATTCAATTCAAGATTCATGATTCATGATTAAAATTATGATTCAATTCAAGATTCATGATTCGATTCATGATTCATGATTCATGATTCAATTCATGATTCATGATTCGAATCATGATTCTTGATTCATGATTCATGATTCGATTCATGATTCATGATTCAAGATTCAATTCATAATTCATGATTCATGATTCAATTCATGATTCATGCTTCATGATTGATGATTCAATTCATGATTCATGATTCAATTCATGATTCGATTCCTGATTCATTTCATGATTCATGATTCGATTTATGATTCTTGATTCATGATTCAATTCATGATTCATGATTCATGATTCGATTCATGATTCATGATTAGTGATTCAATTCACGATTCAATTCATGATTCAATTATGATTCAATTCATGATTCATGATTCAATTCATGATTCAATTCATGATTCGATTCATGATTCATGATTCAATTCATGATTCATGTTTCATGATTCAATTCATGATTCATGATTCATGATTCATGATTCGATTCATGATTCATGATTCAATTCATGATTCAATTCATGATTCATGATTCGATTCATGATTCATGATTCAATTCATGATTCATGTTTCATGATTCAATTCATGATTCTTGATTCATGATTCATGATTCATTATTCGATTCATGATTCATGATTCAATTCATGATTCATGATTCAAGATTCATGATTCGAATCATGATTCATGATTTGATTCATGAATCTCGATTCATGATTCATGATTCGATTCATGATTCATGATTCATGATTCAATTCATGATTCATGATTCATGATTCAATTCATGATTCATCATTCATGATTCAATTCATGATTTATGATTCGATTCATGATTCATGATTCATGATTCAATTCATGATTCATGATTCATGATTCATGATTTATGATTTAATTCATGATTAATGATTCATGATTCAATTCATGATTCAATTCATGATTCAATTCATGATTCAATTCATGATTCAATTCATGATTCATGAATCAATTTATGATTCATGATTCATGATTTATGATTCAATTCATGATTCATGATTCATGATTTATGATTCAATTCATGATTCATGATTCATGATTCATGATTTAATTCATGATTCATGATTCAATTCATGATTCATGATTCAAGATTCATAATTCAATTCATGATTCATAATTCGATTCATGAATCTTGATTCATGATTCGATTCATGATTCATGATTCAATTCATGATTCATGATTCATGATTCAATTCATGATTCATGTTTCAATTCATGATTCATGATTCATGATTCAATTCATGATTTATGATTCATGATTCAATTCATGATTCAATTCATGATTCATGAATCAATTTATGATTCATGATTTATGATTCAATTCATGATTCATGATTCATGATTCATGATTCATGATTCATGATTTAATTCATGATTAATGAATCAATTTATGATTCATGATTCATGATTCATGATTCAAATCATGATTCATGATTCATGATTCATGATTCATGATTCGATTCATGATTCAATTCATGATTCTTTATTAATGATTCAATTCATGATTCATGATTTATGATTCATGATTCAATAAATGATTCATGATTCAATTCATGATTCGATTCCTGATTCAATTCATGATTCATGATTCGATTTATGATTCATGATTCATAAATTCAATTCAAGATTCATGATTCATGATTCAAATTATGATTCAATTCAAGATTCATGATTCGATTCATGATTCATGATTCGATTCATGATTCATGATTCAAGATTCAATTCATGATTCATGATTCATGATTCATGATTTAATTCATGATTCATGATTCAATTCATGATTCGATTCCTGATTCATTTCATGATTCATGATTCGATTTATGATTCTTGATTCATGATTCAATTCATGATTCATGATTCATGATTCGATTCATGATTCATGATTAGTGATTCAATTCACGATTCAATTCATGATTCAATTCATGATTCAATTCATGATTCATGATTCAATTCATGATTCAATTCATGATTCATGATTCTATTCATGATTCATGATTCAATTCATGATTCATGTTTCATGATTCAATTCATGATTCATGATTCATGATTCATGATTCGATTCATGATTCATGATTCAATTCATGATTCAATTCATGATTCATGATTCGATTCATGATTCATGATTCAATTCATGATTCATGTTTCATGATTCAATTCATGATTCTTGATTCATGATTCATGATTCATGATTCGATTCATGATTCATGATTCAATTCATGATTCATGATTCAAGATTCTTGATTCAATTCATGATTCATGATTTGATTCATGAATCTCGATTCATGATTCATGATTCGATTCATGATTCATGATTCATGATTCAATTCATGATTCATGATTCATGATTCAATTCATGATTCATGATTCATGATTCAATTCATGATTTATGATTCGATTCATGATTCATGATTCATGATTCATGATTCATGATTTATGATTTAATTCATGATTCAATTCATGATTCAATTCATGATTCAATTCATGATTCAATTCACGATTTATGAATCAATTTATGATTCATGATTCATGATTTATGATTCAATTCATGATTCATGATTCATGATTTATGATTCAATTCATGATTCATGATTCATGATTCATGATTCATGATTCATGATTTAATTCATGATTCAAGATTCATAATTCAATTCATGATTCATAATTCGATTCATGAATCTTGATTCATGATTCGATTCATGAATCTTGATTCATGATTCGATTCATGATTCATTTCATGATTCATGATTCATGATTCAATTTATGATTCATGTTTCAATTCATGATTCATGATTCATGATTCAATTCATGATTCAATTCATGATTCATGAATCAATTTATGATTCATGATTCATGATTTATGATTCAATTCATGATTCATGATTCATGATTTAATTCTTGATTAATGATTCATGATTCAATTCATAATTCAATTCATGATTCATGAATCAATTTATGATTCATGATTCATGATTCATGATTCATGATTCAAATCATGATTCATGATTCATGATTCATGATTTGATTCATAATTCAATTCATGATTCATGAATCAATTTATGATTCATGATTCATGATTCAAATCATGATTCATGATTCATGATTCATGATTTGATTCATGATTCAATTCATGATTCTTTATTAATGATTCAATTCATGATTCATGATTTATGATTCATGATTCAATAAATGATTCATGATTCAATTCATGATTCGATTCCTGATTCAATTCATGATTCATGATTCAATTTATGATTCATGATTCATAAATTCAATCCATGCTTCATGATTCATGATTCAATTCAAGATTCATGATTCATGATACAAATTATGATTCAATTCAAGATTCATGATTCGATTCATGATTCATGATTCGATTCATAATTCATGATTCATGATTCAATTCATGATTCAGGATTCATGATTCATGATTTAATTCATAATTCATGATTCATGATTCAATTCATGATTCATGCTTCATGATTGATGATTCAATTCATGATTCATGATTCATGATTCAATTCATGAATTAATTCATGATTCAATTCATGATTCATGATTCAAATTATGATTCAATTCATGATTCATGATTCATGATTAATGGTTCAATCTGATTCAATTCATGATTCAATTCATGATTCATGATTCGATCCATGATTCATAATTCAATTCATGATTCATAATTCATGATTCATGATTCATGATTCAATTCATGATTCATGATTCTTGATTCATGATTCATGATTCAATTCATGATTCATGATTCATGATTCAATTCATGATTCATGATTCGATTCATGATTCATGATTCATGATTTGATTCATGATTCAATTCAAGATTCATGATTCGATTCATGATTCATTATTCGATTCATGATTCATTTCATGATTCATGATTCGATTCATGATTCAATTCATGATTCAATTCATGATTCATGATTCATGATTCGATTCATGATTCATGATTCGATTCATGATTCATGATTCATGATTCAATTCATGATTCATGATTCATGATTCAATTCATGATTCATGATTCATGATTCTTGATTCAATTCATGATTCATGATTCGATTCATGATTCAATTCATGATTCATGATTCAATTCATGATTCATGATTCATGATTCAATTCATGATTCATGATTCATGATTCTTGATTCAATTCATGATTCATGATTCGATTCATGATTCAATTCATGATTCATGATTCATGATTCTTGATTCATGATTCATGATTCGATTCATGATTCAATTCATGATTCTTGATTCATGATTCATGATTTGATTCATGATTCATGATTCAAGATTTAATTCATAATTCATGATTCATGATTCAATTCATGATTCATGATTCATGATTCATGATTCAATTCATGATTCATGATTCAATTCATTATTTGATTCCTGATTCATTTCATGATTCATGATTCTATTTATGATTCTTGATTTATGATTCAATTCATGATTCATGATTCATGATTCAATTCATGATTCATGATTAATGATTCAATTCATGATTCAATTCATGATTCAATACATGATTCATGATTCATTTCAAGATTCAATTCATGATTCATGATTCGATTCATGATTCATGATTCATTTCATGATTCAATTCATGATTCATGATTCGATTCATGATTCATGATTCAATTCATGATTCCTGATTCAATTCATGATTCATGATTCATGATTCGATTCATGATTCATGATTCAATTCATGATTCATGATCCATGATTCAATTCATGATTCATGATTCATGATTCATGATTCATGATTGGATTCATGATTCATGATTCAATTCATCATTCATGATTCAAGATTCATAATTCAATTCATGATTCATGATTCGATTCATGAATCTTGATTCATGATTCGATTCATGATTCATGATTCAATTCATGATTCATGATTCATTATTCAATTCATGATTCATGTTTCAATTCATGATTCATGATTCATGATTCAATTCATGATTTATGATTCATGATTCAATTCATGATTCAATTCATGATTCAATTCATGATTCATGAATCAATTTATGATTCATGATTCATGATTCATGATTCGATTCATGATTCAATTCATGATTCTTTATTAATGATTCAATTCATGATTCATGATTTATGATTCATGATTCAATAAATGATTCATAAATTCAATTCATGATTCATGATTCATGATTCAATTCAAGATTCATGATTCATGATTCAAATTATGATTCAATTCAAGATTCATGATTCGATTCATGATTCATGATTCGATTCATGATTCATGATTCATGATTCAATTCATGATTCATGATTCATGATTCAATTCATGATTCATGATTCGAATCATGATTCTTGATTCATGATTCATGATTCGATTCATGATTCATGATTCAAGATTCAATTCATAATTCATGATTCATGATTCAATTCATGAATCATGCTTCATGATTGATGATTCAATTCATGATTCATGATTTAATTCATGATTTATGATTCAATTCACGATTCAATTCATGATTCAATTCATGATTCAATTCATGATTCATGATTCAATTCATGATTCAATTCATGATTCATGATTCGATTCATGATTCATGATTCAATTCATGATTCATGTTTCATGATTCAATTCATGATTCATGATTCATGATTCATGATTCGATTCATGATTCATGATTCAATTCATGATTCAATTCATGATTCATGATTCGATTCATGATTCATGATTCAATTCATGATTCATGTTTCATGATTCAATTCATGATTCTTGATTCATGATTCATGGATTCATGATTCGATTCATGATTCATGATTCAATTCATGATTCATGATTCAAGATTCATGATTCAATTCATGATTCATGATTTGATTCATGAATCTCGATTTATGATTCATGATTCCATTCATGATTCATGATTCATGATTCAATTCATGATTCATGATTCATGATTCAATTCATGATTTATGATTCGATTCATGATTTATGATTCATGATTCAATTCATGATTCATGATTCATGATTCATGATTTATGATTTAATTCATGATTAATGATTCATGATTCAATTCATGATTCAATTCATGATTCAATTCATGACTCAATTCATGATTCATGAATCAATTTATGATTCATGATTCAATTCATGATTCATGATTCATGATTCAATTCATGATTCATGATTCATGAATCAATTCATGATTCATGATTCAATTCATGATTCAATTCATAATTCATGATTCATGATTCAATTCAGGAATTATAATTCATGATTCATGATTCAATTCATGATTCATTATTCATGATTTAATTCATGATTCATGATTCGATTCATGATTCTTGATTCATGATTCATGATTGAATTCATGATTCATGATTCAATTCATGATTCATGATTTATGATTCATGATTCAATTCATGATTCATGATTGGATTCCTGATTCAATTCATGATTCATGATTCGATTTATGATTCATGATTCATAAATTCAATTCATGATTCATGATTCATGATTCAATTCATGATTCATGATTCATGATTCAATTCATGATTCAATTCATGATTCAATTCATGATTCATGATTCAAATTATGATTCAATTCATGATTCATGATTAATGATTCAATTCTGATTCAATTCATGATTCATGATTCGATCCATGATTCATAATTCAATTCATGATTGATAATTCATGATTCATGATTCATGATTCAATTAATGATTCATTATTCATGATTCAATTCATGATTCATGATTCGATTCATGATTCTTGATTCATGATTCATGATTCAATTCATGATTCATGATTCATGATTCAATTCATGATTCATGATTCATGATTCATGATTCGATTCATGATTCAAATTATGATTCTTTATTAATGATTCAATTCATGATTCTTGATTTATGATTCATGATTCAATAAATGATTCATGATTCAATTCATGATTCGATTCCTGATTCAATTCATGATTCATGATTTGATTTATGATTCATGATTCATAAATTCAATTCATGATTCATGATTCATGATTCAATTCAAGATTCATGATTCAAATTATGATTCAATTCAAGATTCATGATTCGAATCATGATTCATGATTCGATTCATGATTCATGATTCATGATTCAATTCATGATTCATGATTCATGATTCGAATCATGATTCTTGATTCATGATTCATGATTCGATTCATGATTCATGATTCAAGATTCAATTCATAATTCATGATTCATGATTCAATTCATGATTCATGCTTCATGATTGATGATTCAATTCATGATTCATGATTTAATTCATGATTCATGATTCAATTCATGATTCAATTCATGATTCGATTCCTGATTCATTTCATGATTCATGATTCGATTTATGATTCTTGATTCATGATTCAATTCATGATTCATGATTCATGATTCGATTCATAATTCATGATTAGTGATTCAATTCACGATTCAATTCATGATTCAATACATGATTCAATTCATGATTCATGATTCAATTCATGATTCATGATTCGATTCATGATTCATGATTCAATTCATGATTCATGTTTCATGATTCAATTCATGCTTCATGATTGATGATTCAATTCATGATTCATGATTCATGATTCAATTCATGAATTAATTCATGATTCAATTCATGATTCATGATTCAAATTATGATTCAATTAATGATTCATGATTCATGATTAATGGTTCAATCTGATTCAATTCATGATTCAATTCATGATTCATGATTCGATCCATGATTCATAATTCAATTCATGATTCATAATTCATGATTCATGATTCATGATTCAATTCATGATTCATGATTCTTGATTCATGATTCATGATTCAATTCATGATTCAATTCATGATTCATGATTCGATTCATGATTCATGATTCATGATTTGATTCATGATTCAATTCAAGATTCATGATTCGATTCATGATTCATTATTTGATTCATGATTCATTTCATGATTCATGATTCGATTCATGATTCAATTCATGATTCAATTCATGATTCATGATTCGATTCATGATTCATGATTCGATTCATGATTCATGATTCATGATTCAATTCATGATTCATGATTCATGATTCAATTCATGATTCATGATTCATGATTCTTGATTCAATTCATGATTCATGATTCGATTCATGATTCAATTCATGATTCATGATTCATGATTCTTGATTTATGATTCATGATTCGATTCATGATTCAATTCATGATTCTTGATTCATGATTCATGATTTGATTCATGATTCATGATTCAAGATTTAATTCATAATTCATGATTCATGATTCAATTCATGATTCATGATTCATGATTGATGATTCAATTCATGATTCATGATTCAATTCATTATTTGATTCCTGATTCATTTCGTGATTCATGATTCTATTTATGATTCTTGATTTATGATTCAATTCATGATTCATGATTCAATTCATGATTCATGATTAATGATTCAATTCATGATTCAATTCATGATTCAATTCATGATTCATGATTCATTTCAAGATTCAATTCATGATTCATGATTCGATTCATGATTCATGATTCATTTCATGATTCAATTCATGATTCATGATTCGATTCATGATTCATGATTCAATTCATGATTCATGATTCAATTCATGATTCATGATTCATGATTCGATTCATGATTCATGATTCAATTCATGATTCATGATCCATGATTCATGATTCATGATTCGATTCATGATTCATGATTCAATTCATGATTCATGATCCATGATTCAATTCATGATTCATGATTCATGATTCATGATTCATGATTCATGATTCGATTCATGATTCATGATTCAATTCATCATTCATGATTCAAGATTCATAATTCAATTCATGATTCATGATTCGATTCATGAATCTTGATTTATGATTCGATTCATGATTCATGATTCAATTCATGATGCATGATTCATTATTCAATTCATGATTCATGTTTCAATTCATGATTCATGATTCATGATTCAATTCATGATTTATGATTCATGATTCAATTCATGATTCAATTCATGATTCAATTCATGATTCATGATTCATGAATCAATTTATGATTCATGATTCATGATTCATGATTCGATTCATGATTCAATTCATGATTCTTTATTAATGATTCAATTCATGATTCATGATTTATGATTCATGATTCAATAAATGATTCATAAATTCAATTCATGATTCATGATTCATGATTCAATTCAAGATTCATGATTCATGATTCAAGTTATGATTCAATTCAAGATTCATGATTCGATTCATGATTCATGATTCGAATTATGATTCATGATTCAATTCATGATTCATGATTCATGATTCAATTCATGATTCATGATTCGAATCATGATTCTTGATTCATGATTCATGATTCGATTCATGATTCATGATTCAAGATTCAATTCATAATTCATGATTCATGATTCAATTCATGATTCATGCTTCATGATTGATGATTCAATTCATGATTCATGATTTAATTCATGATTCATGATTCAATTCATGATTCAATTCATGATTCGATTCCTGATTCATTTCATGATTCATGATTCGATTTATGATTCTTGATTCATGATTCAATTCATGATTCATGATTCATGATTCGATTTATAATTCATGATTAGTGATTCAATTCACGATTCAATTCATGATTCAATTCATGATTCAATTCATGATTCATGATTCAATTCATGATTCAATTCATGATTCATGATTCGATTCATGATTCATGATTCAATTCATGATTCATGTTTCATGATTCAATTCATGATTCATGATTCATGATTCATGATTCGATTCATGATTCATGATTCAATTCATGATTCATGATTTGATTCATGATTCATGATTCAATTCATGATTCATGTTTCATGATTCAATTCATGATTCATGATTCATGATTCATGATTCATGATTCGATTCATGATTCATGATTCAATTCATGATTCATGATTCAAGATTCATGATTCAATTCATGATTCATGATTTGATTCATGAATCTCGATTCATGATTCATGATTCGATTCATGATTCATGATTCATGATTCAATTCATGATTCATGATTCATGATTCAATTCATGATTCATGATTCAATTCATGATTCATGATTCATGATTCAATTCATGATTTATGATTCGATTCATGATTCATGATTCATGATTCAATTCATGATTCATGATTCATGATTCATGATTTATGATTTAATTCATGATTAATGATTCATGATTCAATTCATGATTCAATTCATGATTCAATTCATGACTCAATTCATGATTCATGAATCAATTTATGATTCATGATTCAATTCATGATTCATGATTCATGAATCAATTCATGATTCATGATTCAATTCATGATTCAATTCATAATTCATGATTCATGATTCAATTCAGGAATTATAATTCATGATTCATGATTCAATTCATGATTCATTATTCATGATTTAATTCATGATTCATGATTCGATTATTGATTCTTGATTCATGATTCATGATTGAATTCATGATTCATGATTCAATTCATGATTCATGATTTATGATTCATGATTCAATTCATGATTCATGATTCGATTCCTGATTCAATTCATGATTCATGATTCGATTTATGATTCATGATTCATAAATTCAATTCATGATTCATGATTCATGATTCAATTCATGATTCATGATTCATGATTCAATTCATGATTCAATTCATGATTCAATTCATGATTCTTGATTCAAATTATGATTCAATTCATGATTCATGATTAATGATTCAATTCTGATTCAATTCATGATTCATGATTCGATCCATGATTCATAATTCAATTCATGATTGATAATTCATGATTCATGATTCATGATTTAATTAATGATTCATTATTCATGATTCAATTCATGATTCATGATTAAATTCATGATTCAAGATTCATAATTCAATTCATGATTCATGATTCATGATTCATGATTCGATTCATGATTCAAATTATGATTCTTTATTAATGATTCAATTCATGATTCATGATTTATGATTCATGATTCAATAAATGATTCATGATTCAATTCATGATTCGATTCCTGATTCAATTCATGATTCATGATTCGATTTATGATTCATGATTCATAAATTCAATTCATGATTCATGATTCATGATTCAATTCAAGATTCATGATTCATGATTCAAATTATGATTCAATTCAAGATTCATGATTCGATTCATGATTCGATTCATGATTCATGATTCATGATTCAATTCATGATTCATGATTCATGATTCAATTCATGATTCATGATTCGAATCATGATTCTTGATTCATGATTCATGATTCAATTCATGATTCATGATTCAAGATTCAATTCATAATTCATGATTCATGATTCAATTCATGATTCATGCTTCATGATTGATGATTCAATTCATGATTCATGATTTAATTCATGATTCATGATTCAATTCATGATTCAATTCATGATTCGATTCCTGATTCATTTCATGATTCATGATTCGATTTATGATTCTTGATTCATGATTCAATTCATGATTCATGATTCATGATTCGATTCATAATTCATGATTAGTGATTCAATTCACGATTCAATTCATGATTCAATTCATGATTCAATTCATGATTCATGATTCAATTCATGATTCAATTCATGATTCATGATTCGATTCATGATTCATGATTCAATTCATGATTCATGTTTCATGATTCAATTCATGATTCATGATTTATGATTCATGATTCGATTCATGATTCATGATTCAATTCATGATTCAATTCATGATTCATGATTCGATTCATGATTCATCATTCAATTCATGATTCATGTTTCATGATTCAATTCATGATTCTTGATTCATGATTCATGATTCATGATTCGATTCATGATTCATGATTCAATTCATGATTCATGATTCAAGATTCATGATTCAATTCATGATTCAATTCATGATTCAATTCATGATTCTTGATTCATGATTCATGATTCATGATTCGATTCATGATTCATGATTCAATTCATGATTCATGATTCAAGATTCATGATTCAATTCATGATTCAATTCATGATTTATGATTCGATTCATGATTCATGATTCATGATTCAATTCATGATTCATGATTCATGATTTATGATTTAATTCATGATTAATGATTCATGATTCAATTCATGATTCAATTCATGATTCAATTCATGATTCAATTCATGATTCATGAATCAATTTATGATTAATGATTCAATTCATGATTCATGATTCATGAATCAATTCATGATTCATGATTCATGATTCAATTCATGATTCAATTCATGATTCATGATTCAAGATTCGATTCATGATTCGTGATTCAATTCATAATTCATAATTCATGATTTATGATTCATGATTCAATTCATGATTCATGATTTATGATTCATGATTCAATTCATAATTCATGATTCGATTCATGATTCTTGATTCTTTATTTATGATGCGATTCATGATTCATGATTCGATTCATGATTCATGATTTATGATTCATGATTTATGATTCATGATTCAATTCATAATTCATGATTCGATTCATTATTCATGATTTATGATCCGATTCATGATTCATGATTTAATTCATGATTTATGATTCATTACTCATGATTCAATGCATTAATCATGATTCATGATTCGGTTCATAATTCATGATTCGATTCATTATTCTTGATTCATGATTTATGATCCGATTCATGATTCATGACTTAATTCATGATTTATGATTCATTACTCATGATTCAATGCATTAATCATGATTCATGATTCGATTCATGATTCATGATTCAATTCATGTTTCATAATTCATGATTCATGATTCCATTCATGATTCATGATTCAATTCATGATTCGATTTATGATTCTTGATTCATGATTCAATTCATGATTCATGATTCATGATTCAATTCATGATTCATGATTCATGATTCAATTCATGATTCAATTCATGATTCATGATTCAATTCATGATTCGATTTATGATTCTTGATTCATGATTCAATTCATGATTCATGATTCATGATTCAATTCATGATTCATGATTCATGATTCAATTCATGATTTAATTCATGATTCATGATTCTTTTCTTGATTCAATTCATGATTCATGATTCGATTCATGATTCATGATTCAATTCATGATTAAATTCATGATTCATGATTCGATTTATGATTCATGATTCAATTCATGATTCAATTCATGATTCATGATTCATTTCATGATTCAATTCATGATTCATGATTCGATTCAAGATTCATGATTCAATTCATAATTCATGATTCGATTCATGATTCTTGATTCTTTATTTATGATGCGATTCATGATTCATGATTCGATTCATGATTCATGATTTATGATTCATGATTGAATTCATAATTCATGATTCGATTCATTATTCATGATTTATGATCCGATTCATGATTCATGATTTAATTCATGATTTATGATTCATTACTCATGATTCAATGCATTAATCATGATTCATGATTCGATTCATAATTCATGATTTGATTCATTATTCTTGATTCATGATTTATGATCCGATTCATGATTCATGATTTAATTCATGATTTATGATTCATTACTCATGATTCAATGCATTAATCATGATTCATGATTCGATTCATGATTCATGATTCAATTCATGTTTCATAATTCATGATTCATGATTCCATTCATGATTCATGATTCAATTCATGATTCGATTTATGATTCTTGATTCATGATTCAATTCATGATTCATGATTCATGATTCAATTCATGATTCGATTTATGATTCTTGATTCATGATTCAATTCATGATTCATGATTCATGATTCAATTCATGATTCATGATTCATGATTAAATTCATGATTCAATTCATGATTCATGATTCTTTTCTTGATTCAATTCATGATTCATGATTCGATTCATGATTCATGATTAAATTCATGATTCAATTCATGATTCATGATTCGATTCATGATTCATGATTCGATTCATGATTCATGATTCAAGATTCATGATTCAATTCATGATTCATGATTCGATTCATGAATCTTGATTCATGATTCATTTCATGATTCATGATTCAATTCATGTTTCATAATTCATGATTCATGATTCAATTCATGATTCTTGATTCATGATTTAATTCATGATTCATGATTCAATTCATGATTCATGATTCAATTCATGATTCAATTCATGATTCATGATTCATTTCATGATTCATTTCATGATTCATGATTCAATTCATGTTTCATAATTCATGATTCATGATTCAATTCATGATTCTTGATTCATGATTTAATTCATGATTCATGATTCAATTCATGATTCATGATTCAATTCATGATTCAATTCATGATTCATGATTCATTTCATGATTCAATTCATGATTCATGATTCGATTCAAGATTCATGATTTGATTCATGATTCATGATTAAATTCATGATTGAATTCATGATTCATGATTAAATTCATGATTGAATTCATGATTCATGATTCGATTCATGATTCATGATTCGATTCATGATTCATGATTCAATTCATGATTTGATTCATGAATTATGATTCAATTCATGATTCATGATTCAAGATTCATAATTCAATTCATGATTCATGATTCGATTCATGATTCATGATTCAATTCATGAATCATGATTTAATTCATGATTCAATTCAAGATTCATGATTCAATTCATGATTCATGATTCGAGTCATGATTCATGATTCATGATTCATGATTCAATTCATGATTCGATTCCTGATTCATTTCATGATTCATGATTCATGATTCATGATTTAATTCATGATTCATGATTCAATTCATGATTCGATTCCTGATTCATTTCATGATTCATGATTCGATTTATGATTCTTGATTCATGATTCAATTCATGATTCATGATTCATGATTCGATTCATGATTCATAATTAGTGATTCAATTCACGATTCAATTCATGATTCAATTCATGATTCAAATTATGATTCATGATTCAATTCATGATTCAATTCATGATTCATGATTCTATTCATGATTCATGATTCAATTCATGATTCATGTTTCATGATTCAATTCATGATTCATGATTCATGATTCATGATTCGATTCATGATTCATGATTCAATTCATGATTCAATTCATGATTCATGATTCGATTCATGATTCATGATTCAATTCATGATTCATGTTTCATGATTCAATTCATGATTCTTGATTCATGATTCATGATTCATGATTCGATTCATGATTCATGATTCATGATTTATGATTCAATTCATGATTCATGATTCATGATTCATGATTCATGATTTAATTCATGATTCATGATTCATGATTCAATTCATGATTCATGATTCAAGATTCATAATTCAATTCATGATTCATAATTCGATTCATGAATCTTGATTCATGATTCGATTCATGATTCATGATTCAAATCATGATTCATGATTCATGATTCAATTTATGATTCATGTTTCAATTCATGATTCATGATTCATGATTCAATTCATGATTTATGATTCATGATTCAATTCATGATTCAATTCATGATTCATGAATCAATTTATGATTCATGATTCATGATTTATGATTCAATTCATGATTCATGATTCATGATTCATGATTCATGATTCATGATTTAATTCATGATTAATGATTCATGATTCAATTCATAATTCAATTCATGATTCATGAATCAATTTATGATTCATGATTCATGATTCATGATTCATGATTCAAATCATGATTCATGATTCATGATTCTTGATTTGATTCATGATTCAATTCATGATTCTTTATTAATGATTCAATTCATGATTCATGATTTATGATTCATGATTCAATAAATGATTCATGATTCAATTCATGATTCGATTCCTGATTCAATTCATGATTCATGATTCGATTTATGATTCATGATTCATAAATTCAATTCATGCTTCATGATTCATGATTCAATTCAAGATTCATGATTCATGATACAAATTATGATTCAATTCAAGATTCATGATTCGATTCATGATTCATGATTCGATTCATAATTCATGATTCATGATTCAATTCATGATTCAGGATTCATGATTCATGATTCAATTCATAATTCATGATTCATGATTCAATTCATGATTCATGCTTCATGATTGATGATTCAATTCATGAATTATGATTCATGATTCAATTCATGAATTAATTCATGATTCAATTCATGATTCATGATTCAAATTATGATTCAATTCATGATTCATGATTCATGATTAATGGTTCAATCTGATTCAATTCATGATTCGATTCATGATTCGATCCATGATTCATAATTCAATTCATGATTCATAATTCATGATTCATGATTCATGATTCAATTCATGATTCATGATTCTTGATTCATGATTCATGATTTAATTCATGATTCATGATTCATGATTCAATTCATGATTCATGATTCGATTCATGATTCATGATTCATTGTTTGATTCATGATTCAATTCAAGATTCATGATTCGATTCATGATTCATTATTCGATTCATGATTCATTTCATGATTCATGATTCGATTCATGATTCAATTCATGATTCAATTCATGATTCATGATTCATGATTCGATTCATGATTCATGATTCATGATTCAATTCATGATTCATGATTCATGATTCAATTCATGATTCATGATTCATGATTCTTGATTCAATTCATGATTCATGATTCGATTCATGATTCAATTCATGATTCATGATTCAATTCATGATTCATGATTCATGATTCAATTCATGATTCATGATTCATGATTCTTGATTCAATTCATGATTCATGATTCGATTCATGATTCAATTCATGATTCATGATTCATGATTCTTGATTCATGATTCATGATTCGATTCATGATTCAATTCATGATTCTTGATTCATGATTCATGATTTGATTCATGATTCATGATTCAAGATTTAATTCATAATTCATGATTCATGATTCAATTCATGATTCATGATTCATGATTGATGATTCAATTCATGATTCATGATTCAATTCATTATTTGATTCCTGATTCATTTCATGATTCATGATTCTATTTATGATTCTTGATTTATGATTCAATTCATGATTCATGATTCATGATTCAATTCATGATTCATGATTAATGATTCAATTCATGATTCAATTCATGATTCAATTCATGATTCATGATTCATTTCAAGATTCAATTCATGATTCATGATTCGATTCATGATTCATGATTCATTTCATGATTCAATTCATGATTCATGATTCGATTCATGATTCATGATTCAATTCATGATTCATGATTCAATTCATGATTCATGATTCATGATTCATGATTCAATTCATGATTCATGATTCAATTCATGATTCATGATTCATGATTTATGATTCAATTCATGATTCATGATTCATGATTTAATTCTTGATTAATGATTCATGATTCAATTCATAATTCAATTCATGATTCATGAATCAATTTATGATTCATGATTCATGATTCATGATTCATGATTCAAATCATGATTCATGATTCATGATTCATGATTTGATTCATAATTCAATTCATGATTCATGAATCAATTTATGATTCATGATTCATGATTCAAATCATGATTCATGATTCATGATTCATGATTCGATTCATGATTCAATTCATGATTCTTGATTCATGATTCATGATTTGATTCATGATTCATGATTCAAGATTTAATTCATAATTCATGATTCATGATTCAATTCATGATTCATGATTCATGATTGATGATTCAATTCATGATTCATGATTCAATTCATTATTTGATTCCTGATTCATTTCATGATTCATGATTCTATTTATGATTCTTGATTTATGATTCAATTCATGATTCATGATTCATGATTCAATTCATGATTCATGATTAATGATTCAATTCATGATTCAATTCATGATTCAATTCATGATTCATGATTCATTTCAAGATTCAATTCATGATTCATGATTCGATTCATGATTCATGATTCATTTCATGATTCAATTCATGATTCATGATTCGATTCATGATTCATGATTCAATTCATGATTCATGATTCAATTCATGATTCATGATTCATGATTCATGATTCAATTCATGATTCATGATTCAATTCATGATTCATGATCCATGATTCAATTCATGATTCATGATTCATGATTCATGATTCATGATTCGATTCATGATTCATGATTCAATTCATCATTCATGATTCAAGATTCATAATTCAATTTATGATTCATGATTCGATTCATGAATCTTGATTCATGATTCGATTCATGATTCATGATTCAATTCATGATTCATGATTCATTATTCAATTCATGATTCATGTTTCAATTCATGATTCATGATTCATGATTCAATTCATGATTTATGATTCATGATTCAATTCATGATTCAATTCATGATTCAATTCATGATTCATGAATCAATTTATGATTCATGATTCATGATTCATGATTCGATTCATGATTCAATTCATGATTCTTTATTAATGATTCGATTCATGATTCATGATTTATGATTCATGATTCAATAAATGATTCATAAATTCAATTCATGATTCATGATTCATGATTCAATTCAAGATTCATGATTCATGATTCAAATTATGATTCAATTCAAGATTCATGATTCGATTCATGATTCATGATTCGATTCATGATTCATGATTCATGATTCAATTCATGATTCATGATTCATGATTCAATTCATGATTCATGATTCGAATCATGATTCTTGATTCATGATTCATGATTCAAATCATGATTCATGATTCAAGATTCAATTCATAATTCATGATTCATGATTCAATTCATGATTCATGCTTCATGATTGATGATTCAATTCATGATTCATGATTTAATTCATGATTCATGATTCAATTCACGATTCAATTCATGATTCAATTCATGATTCAATTCATGATTCATGATTCAATTCATGATTCATGATTCGATTCATGATTTATGATTCAATTCATGATTCATGTTTCATGATTCAATTCATGATTCATGATTCATGATTCATGATTCGATTCATGATTCATGATTCAATTCATGATTCAATTCATGAATTATGATTCGATTCATGATTCATGATTCAATTCATGATTCATGTTTCATGATTCAATTCATGATTCTTGATTCATGATTCATGATTCATGATTCGATTCGTGATTCATGATTCAATTCATGATTCATGATTCAAGATTCATGATTCAATTCATGATTCATGATTTGATTCATGAATCTCGATTTATGATTCATGATTCCATTCATGATTCATGATTCATGATTCAATTCATGATTCATGATTCATGATTCAATTCATGATTCATGATTCAATTCATGATTCATGATTCATGATTCAATTCATGATTTATGATTCGATTCATGATTCATGATTCATGATTCAATTCATGATTCATGATTCATGATTCATGATTTATGATTTAATTCATGATTAATGATTCATGATTCAATTCATGATTCAATTCATGACTCAATTCATGATTCATGAATCAATTTATGATTCATGATTCAATTCATGATTCATGATTCATGATTCAATTCATGATTCATGATTCATGATTCATGATTTATGATTTAATTCATGATTAATGATTCATGATTCAATTCAAGATTCAATTCATAACTCAATTCATGATTCATGAATCAATTTATGATTCATGATTCAATTCATGATTCATGATTCATGATTCAATTCATGATTCATGATTCATGATTCAATTCATGATTCATGATTCATGATTCTTGATTCAATTCATGATTCATGATTCGATTCATGATTCAATTCATGATTCATGATTCATGATTCTTGATTCATGATTCATGATTCGATTCATGATTCAATTCATGATTCTTGATTCATGATTCATGATTTGATTCATGATTCATGATTCAAGATTTAATTCATAATTCATGATTCATGATTCAATTCATGATTCATGATTCATGATTGATGATTCAATTCATGATTCATGATTCAATTCATTATTTGATTCCTGATTCATTTCATGATTCATGATTCTATTTATGATTCTTGATTTATGATTCAATTCATGATTCATGATTCATGATTCAATTCATGATTCATGATTAATGATTCAATTCATGATTCAATTCATGATTCAATTCATGATTCATGATTCATTTCAAGATTCAATTCATGATTCATGATTCGATTCATGATTCATGATTCATTTCATGATTCAATTCATGATTCATGATTCGATTCATGATTCATGATTCAATTCATGATTCATGATTCAATTCATGATTCATGATTCATGATTCATGATTCGATTCATGATTCATGATTCAATTCATGATTCATGATCCATGATTCAATTCATGATTCATGATTCATGATTCATGATTCATGATTCGATTCATGATTCATGATTCAATTCATCATTCATGATTCAAGATTCATAATTCAATTTATGATTCATGATTCGATTCATGAATCTTGATTCATGATTCGATTCATGATTCATGATTCAATTCATGATTCATGATTCATTATTCAATTCATGATTCATGTTTCAATTCATGATTCATGATTCATGATTCAATTCATGATTTATGATTCATGATTCAATTCATGATTCAATTCATGATTCAATTCATGATTCATGGATCAATTTATGATTCATGATTCATGATTCATGATTCGATTCATGATTCAATTCATGATTCTTTATTAATGATTCAATTCATGATTCATGATTTATGATTCATGATTCAATAAATGATTCATAAATTCAATTCATGATTCATGATTCATGATTCAATTCAAGATTCATGATTCATGATTCAAATTATGATTCAATTCAAGATTCATGATTCGATTCATGATTCATGATTCGATTCATGATTCATGATTCATGATTCAATTCATGATTCATGATTCAATTCATGATTCATGATTCGAATCATGATTCTTGATTCATGATTCATGATTCAAATCATGATTCATGATTCAAGATTCAATTCATAATTCATGATTCATGATTCAATTCATGATTCATGCTTCATGATTGATGATTCAATTCATGATTCATGATTTAATTCATGATTCATGATTCAATTCACGATTCAATTCATGATTCAATTCATGATTCAATTCATGATTCATGATTCAATTCATGATTCATGATTCAATTCATGATTCAATTCATGATTCATGATTCGATTCATGATTCATGATTCAATTCATGATTCATGTTTCATGATTCAATTCATGATTCTTGATTCATGATTCATGATTCGATTCGTGATTCATGATTCAATTCATGATTCATGATTCAAGATTCATGATTCAATTCATGATTCATGATTTGATTCATGAATCTCGATTTATGATTCATGATTCCATTCATGATTCATGATTCATGATTCAATTCATGATTCATGATTCATGATTCAATTCATGATTCATGATTCAATTCATGATTCATGATTCATGATTCAATTCATGATTTATGATTCGATTCATGATTCATGATTCATGATTCAATTCATGATTCATGATTCATGATTCATGATTTATGATTTAATTCATGATTAATGATTCATGATTCAATTCATGATTCAATTCATGACTCAATTCATGATTCATGAATCAATTTATGATTCATGATTCAATTCATGATTCATGATTCATGAATCAATTCATGATTCATGATTCAATTCATGATTCAATTCATAATTCATGATTCATGATTCAATTCAGGAATTATAATTCATGATTCATGATTCAATTCATGATTCATTATTCATGATTTAATTCATGATTCATGATTCGATTCATGATTCTTGATTCATGATTCATGACTGAATTCATGATTCATGATTCAATTCATGATTCATGATTTATGATTCATGATTCAATTCATGATTCATGATTGGATTCCTGATTCAATTCATGATTCATGATTCGATTTATGATTCATGATTCATAAATTCAATTCATTATTCATGATTCATGATTCAATTCATGATTCATGATTCATGATTCAATTCATGATTCAATTCATGATTCAATTCATGATTCATGATTCAAATTATGATTTAATTCATGATTCATGATTCATGATTCAATTCTGATTCAATTCATGATTCATGATTCGATCCATGATTCATAATTCAATTCATGATTGATAATTCATGATTCATGATTCATAATTCATGATTCAATTAATGATTCATTATTCATGATTCAATTCATGATTCATGATTCGATTCATGATTCTTGATTCATGATTCATGATTCAATTCATGATTCATGATTCATGATTCAATTCATGATTCATGATTCATGATTCAATTCATGATTCATGATTCATGATTCATGATTCGATTCATGATTCAAATTATGATTCTTTATTAATGATTCAATTCATGATTCATGATTTATGATTCATGATTCAATAAATGATTCATGATTCAATTCATGATTCGATTCCTGATTCAATTCATGATTCATGATTCGATTTATGATTCATGATTCATAAATTCAATTCATGATTCATGATTCATGATTCATAAATTCAATTCAAGATTCATGATTCATGATTCAAATTATGATTCAATTCAAGATTCATGATTCAAATCATGATTCATGATTCGATTCATGATTCATGATTCAATTCATGATTCATGATTCATGATTCAATTCATGATTCATGATTCGAATCATGATTCTTGATTCATGATTCATGATTCGATTCATGATTCATGATTCAAGATTCAATTCATAATTCATGATTCATGATTCAATTCATGATTCATGCTTCATGATTGATGATTCAATTCATGATTCATGATTTAATTCATGATTCATGATTCAATTCATGATTCAATTCATGATTCGATTCCTGATTCATTTCATGATTCATGATTCGATTTATGATTCTTGATTCATGATTCAATTCATGATTCATGATTCATGATTCGATTCATAATTCATGATTAGTGATTCAATTCACGATTCAATTCATGATTCAATTCATGATTCAATTCATGATTCATGATTCAATTCATGATTCAATTCATGATTCATGATTCGATTCATGATTCATGATTCAATTCATGATTCATGTTTCATGATTCAATATATGCTTCATGATTGATGATTCAATTCATGATTCATGATTCATGATTCAATTCATGAATTAATTCATGATTCAATTCATGATTCATGATTCAATTCATGATTCATGATTCAAATTATGATTCAATTCATGATTCATGATTCATGATTAATGGTTCAATCTGATTCAATTCATGATTCATGATTCGATCCATGATTCATAATTCAATTCATGATTCATAATTCATGATTCATGATTCATGATTCAATTCATGATTCATGATTCTTGATTCATGATTCATGATTCAATTCATGATTCATGATTCATGATTCAATTCATGATTCATGATTCGATTCATGATTCATGATTCATGATTTGATTCATGATTCAATTCAAGATTCATGATTCGATTCATGATTCATTATTCGATTCATGATTCATTTCATGATTCATGATTCGATTCATGATTCATGATTCATGATTCAATTCATGATTCATGATTCATGATTCAATTCATGATTCATGATTCGAATCATGATTCTTGATTCATGATTCATGATTCAAATCATGATTCATGATTCAAGATTCAATTCATAATTCATGATTCATGATTCAATTCATGATTCATGCTTCATGATTGATGATTCAATTCATGATTCATGATTTAATTCATGATTCATGATTCAATTCACGATTCAATTCATGATTCAATTCATGATTCAATTCATGATTCATGATTCAATTCATGATTCATGATTCAATTCATGATTCAATTCATGATTCATGATTCGATTCATGATTCATGATTCAATTCATGATTCATGTTTCATGATTCAATTCATGATTCTTGATTCATGATTCGATTCGTGATTCATGATTCAATTCATGATTCATGATTCAAGATTCATGATTCAATTCATGATTCATGATTTGATTCATGAATCTCGATTTATGATTCATGATTCCATTCATGATTCATGATTCATGATTCAATTCATGATTCATGATTCATGATTCAATTCATGATTCATGATTCAATTCATGATTCATGATTCATGATTCAATTCATGATTTATGATTCGATTCATGATTCATGATTCATGATTCAATTCATGATTCATGATTCATGATTCATGATTTATGATTTAATTCATGATTAATGATTCATGATTCAATTCATGATTCAATTCATGACTCAATTCATGATTCATGAATCAATTTATGATTCATGATTCAATTCATGATTCATGATTCATGAATCAATTCATGATTCATGATTCAATTCATGATTCAATTCATAATTCATGATTCATGATTCAATTCAGGAATTATAATTCATGATTCATGATTCAATTCATGATTCATTATTCATGATTTAATTCATGATTCATGATTCGATTCATGATTCTTGATTCATGATTCATGACTGAATTCATGATTCATGATTCAATTCATGATTCATGATTTATGATTCATGATTCAATTCATGATTCATGATTGGATTCCTGATTCAATTCATGATTCATGATTCGATTTATGATTCATGATTCATAAATTCAATTCATTATTCATGATTCATGATTCAATTCATGATTCATGATTCATGATTCAATTCATGATTCAATTCATGATTCAATTCATGATTCATGATTCAAATTATGATTTAATTCATGATTCATGATTCATGATTCAATTCTGATTCAATTCATGATTCATGATTCGATCCATGATTCATAATTCAATTCATGATTGATAATTCATGATTCATGATTCATAATTCATGATTCAATTAATGATTCATTATTCATGATTCAATTCATGATTCATGATTCGATTCATGATTCTTGATTCATGATTCATGATTCAATTCATGATTCATGATTCATGATTCAATTCATGATTCATGATTCATGATTCAATTCATGATTCATGATTCATGATTCATGATTCGATTCATGATTCAAATTATGATTCTTTATTAATGATTCAATTCATGATTCATGATTTATGATTCATGATTCAATAAATGATTCATGATTCAATTCATGATTCGATTCCTGATTCAATTCATGATTCATGATTCGATTTATGATTCATGATTCATAAATTCAATTCATGATTCATGATTCATGATTCATAAATTCAATTCAAGATTCATGATTCATGATTCAAATTATGATTCAATTCAAGATTCATGATTCAAATCATGATTCATGATTCGATTCATGATTCATGATTCAATTCATGATTCATGATTCATGATTCAATTCATGATTCATGATTCGAATCATGATTCTTGATTCATGATTCATGATTCGATTCATGATTCAAGATTCAATTCATAATTCATGATTCATGATTCAATTCATGATTCATGCTTCATGATTGATGATTCAATTCATGATTCATGATTTAATTCATGATTCATGATTCAATTCATGATTCAATTCATGATTCGATTCCTGATTCATTTCATGATTCATGATTCAATTCATGATTCATGATTCATGATTCGATTCATAATTCATGATTAGTGATTCAATTCACGATTCAATTCATGATTCAATTCATGATTCAATTCATGATTCATGATTCAATTCATGATTCAATTCATGATTCATGATTCGATTCATGATTCATGATTCAATTCATGATTCAATTCATGATTCATGATTCAAATTATGATTTAATTCATGATTCATGATTCATGATTCAATTCTGATTCAATTCATGATTCATGATTCGATCCATGATTCATAATTCAATTCATGATTGATAATTCATGATTCATGATTCATAATTCATGATTCAATTAATGATTCATTATTCATGATTCAATTCATGATTCATGATTCGATTCATGATTCTTGATTCATGATTCATGATTCAATTCATGATTCATGATTCATGATTCAATTCATGATTCATGATTCATGATTCAATTCATGATTCATGATTCATGATTCATGATTCGATTCATGATTCAAATTATGATTCTTTATTAATGATTCAATTCATGATTCATGATTTATGATTCATGATTCAATAAATGATTCATGATTCAATTCATGATTCGATTCCTGATTCAATTCATGATTCATGATTCGATTTATGATTCATGATTCATAAATTCAATTCATGATTCATGATTCATGATTCATAAATTCAATTCAAGATTCATGATTCATGATTCAAATTATGATTCAATTCAAGATTCATGATTCAAATCATGATTCATGATTCGATTCATGATTCATGATTCAATTCATGATTCATGATTCATGATTCAATTCATGATTCATGATTCGAATCATGATTCTTGATTCATGATTCATGATTCGATTCATGATTCAAGATTCAATTCATAATTCATGATTCATGATTCAATTCATGATTCATGCTTCATGATTGATGATTCAATTCATGATTCATGATTTAATTCATGATTCATGATTCAATTCATGATTCAATTCATGATTCGATTCCTGATTCATTTCATGATTCATGATTCGATTTATGATTCTTGATTCATGATTCAATTCATGATTCATGATTCATGATTCGATTCATAATTCATGATTAGTGATTCAATTCACGATTCAATTCATGATTCAATTCATGATTCAATTCATGATTCATGATTCAATTCATGATTCAATTCATGATTCATGATTCGATTCATGATTCATGATTCAATTCATGATTCATGTTTCATGATTCAATTCATGCTTCATGATTGATGATTCAATTCATGATTCATGATTCATGATTCAATTCATGAATTAATTCATGATTCAATTCATGATTCATGATTCAAATTATGATTCAATTCATGATTCATGATTCATGATTAATGGTTCAATCTGATTCAATTCATGATTCAATTCATGATTCATGATTCGATCCATGATTCATAATTCAATTCATGATTCATAATTCATGATTCATGATTCATGATTCAATTCATGATTCATGATTCTTGATTCATGATTCATGATTCAATTCATGATTCATGATTCATGATTCAATTCATGATTCATGATTCGATTCATGATTCATGATTCATGATTTGATTCATGATTCAATTCAAGATTCATGATTCGATTCATGATTCATTATTCGATTCATGATTCATTTCATGATTCATGATTCGATTCATGATTCAATTCATGATTCAATTCATGATTCATGATTCATGATTCGATTCATGATTCATGGTTCGATTCATGATTCATGATTCATGATTCAATTCATGATTCATGATTCATGATTCAATTCATGATTCATGATTCATGATTCTTGATTCAATTCATGATTCATGATTCGATTCATGATTCAATTCATGATTCATGATTCATGATTCTTGATTCATGATTCATGATTCGATTCATGATTCAATTCATGATTCTTGATTCATGATTCATGATTTGATTCATGATTCATGATTCAAGATTTAATTCATAATTCATGATTCATGATTCAATTCATGATTCATCATTCATGATTGATGATTCAATTCATGATTCATGATTCAATTCATTATTTGATTCCTGATTCATTTCATGATTCATGATTCTATTTATGATTCTTGATTTATGATTCAATTCATGATTCATGATTCATGATTCAATTCATGATTCATGATTAATGATTCAATTCATGATTCAATTCATGATTCAATTCATGATTCATGATTCATTTCAAGATTCAATTCATGATTCATGATTCGATTCATGATTCATGATTCATTTCATGATTCAATTCATGATTCATGATTCGATTCATGATTCATGATTCAATTCATGATTCATGATTCAATTCATGATTCATGATTCATGATTCATGATTCGATTCATGATTCATGATTCAATTCATGATTCATGATCCATGATTCAATTCATGATTCATGATTCATGATTCATGATTCATGATTTGATTCATGATTCATGATTCAATTCATCATTCATGATTCAAGATTCATAATTCAACTCATGATTCATGATTCGATTCATGAATCTTGATTCATGATTCGATTCAAGATTCATGATTCGATTCATGATTCATTTCATGATTCATGATTCATTTCATGATTCATGATTCAATTCATGATTCAATTCATGATTCATGATTCATGATTCAATTCATGATTCAATTCAAGATTCATGATTCGATTCATGATTCATGATTCGATTCATGATTCATGATTCATGATTCGATTCATGATTCATTTCATGATTCATGATTCGATTCCCGATTCGATTCATGATTCAATTCATGATTCAATTCATGATTCGATTCATAATTCAACTCAAGATTCATGATTCGATTCATGATTCATGATTCGATTCATGATTCATTTCATGATTCATGATTCGATTCATGATTCAATTCATGATTCAATTCATGATTTGATTCATGATTCAATTCAAGATTCATGATTTGATTCATGATTCATGATTCGATTCATGATTCATGATTCATGATTCAATTCATGATTCATGATTCATGATTCAATTCATGATTCATGATTCATGATTCAATTCATGATTCATGATTCATGATTCATTTCATGATTCATGATTCAATTCATGATTCACGATTCAATTCATGATTCATAATTCATGATTCATGATTCAATTCATGATTCATGATTCATGATTTAATTCATGATTCATGATTCAATTCATGATTCATGATTCAATTCATGATTTGATTCCTGATTTAATTCATGATTCATGATTCGATTTATGATTCATGATTCAATTCATGATTCATGATTCATGAATCAATTCATGATTCATGATTCATGATTCATGATTCAATTTATGATTCATGATTCATGATTCAATTCATGATTAAATTCATGATTCATGATTCGAATTATGATTCATGATTCATAATTCAATTCATGATTCAATTCATGATTCATGATTCATGATTGGATTCATGATTCATGATTAAATTCATGATTCATGATTCGTGATTCAAATTATGATTCAATTCATGATTCATGATTCATGATTAATGATTCAATTCATGATTCAATTCAAAATTCATGATTTGATTTATGATTCATGATTCAATTCATGATTCATGATTCATGATTCAATTCATGATTCATGATTCATGATTCATGATTCAATTCATGATTCATGATTCATGATTCAATTCATGATTAAATTCATGATTCATTATTCAAGATTCGATTCATGATTCATGATTCAATTCATAATTCATAATTCATGATTTATGATTCATGATTTGATTCATGATTCATGATTTATGATTCATGATTCAATTCATAATTCATGATTCGATTCATGATTCTTGATTCATGATTTATGATCTGATTCATGATTCATGATTTGATTCATGATTCATGATTTATGATTCATGATTCAATTCATAATTCATGATTCGATTCATGATTCTTGATTCATGATTTATGATCCGATTCATGATTCATGATTTAATTCATGATTTATGATTCATTACTCATGATTCAATGCATTAATCATGATTCATGATTCAATTCATGATTCATGATTCAATTCATGTTTCATGATTCATGATTGATGATTCATTTCATGATTCATGATTCAATTCATGTTTCATAATTCATGATTCATGATTCAATTCAAGATTCTTGATTCAAGATTTAATTCATGATTCATGATTCAATTCATGATTCATGATTCAATTCATGATTCATGATTCATTTCATGATTCAATTCATGATTCGATTCATGATTCAAGATTAAATTCATGATTCAATTCATGATTCATGATTCGATTCATGATTCATGATTCAATTCATGATTCGATTCATGAATTATGATTCAATTCATGATTCATGATTCGATTCATGATTCATGATTCGATTCATGTTTCATGATTCATGATTGATGATTCATTTCATGATTCATGATTGATGATTCATTTCATGATTCATGATTGATGATTCATTTCATGATTCATGATTCAATTCATGTTTCATAATTCATGATTCATGATTCAATTCAAGATTCTTGATTCATGATTAAATTTATGATTCATGATTCAATTCATGATTCTAGATTCAATTCATGATTCAATTCATGATTTATGATTAATTTCATGATTCAATTTATGATTCATGATTCGATTCATGATTCATGATTAAATTCATGATTCAATTCATGATCCATGATTCGATTCATGATTCATGATTCAATTCATGATTCGATTCATGAATTATGATTCAATTCATGATTCATGATTCAAGATTCATGATTCAATTCATGATTCATGATTCGGTTCATGATTCATGATTCGATTCATGATTCATGATTCAATTCATGATTTGATTCATGAATTATGATTCAATTCATGATTCAAGATTCATGATTCAATTCATGATTCATGATTCGATTCATGAATCTTGATTCATGATTCATGATTCGATTCATGATTCATGATTCATGATTCATGATTCAATTCATGATTCATGATTCATGATTCGATTCATGATTCAATTCAAGATTCATGATTCGATTCATGATTCATGATTCGATTCATGATTCATTTCATGATTCATGATTCGATTCCTGATTCGATTCATGATTCAATTCATGATTCAATTCAAGATTCATGATTCGATTCATGATTCATGATTCGATTCATGATTAATTTCATGATTCATGATTCAATTCATGATTCATGATTCATGATTCAATTCATGATTCAATTCAAGATTCATGATTCGATTCATGATTCATGATTCGATTCATGATTCATTTCATGATTCATGATTCGATTCCCGATTCGATTCATGATTCAATTCATGATTCAATTCATGATTCGATTCATAATTCAATTCATGATTCATGATTCGATTCCCGATTCGATTCATGATTCAATTCATGATTCAATTCATGACTCGATTCATAATTCAATTCAAGATTCATGATTCGATTCAAGATTCATGATTTGATTCATGATTCATGATTCGATTCATGATTTATGATTCATGATTCATGATTCATGATTCAATTCATGATTCATGATTCATGATTCAATTCATGATTCATGATTCATGATTCAATTCATGATTCATGATTCATTATTCAATTCATGATTCATGATTCAATTCATGAATTATGATTCAATTCATGATTCAAGATTCATGATTCAATTCATGATTCATGATTCGATTCATGATTCAATTCATGATTCATGATTCGATTCATGAATCTTGATTCATGATTCATGATTCGATTCATGATTCATGATTCATGATTCATGATTCAATTCATGATTCATGATTCATGATTCGATTCATGATTCAATTCAAGATTCATGATTCGATTCATGATTCATGATTCGATTCATGATTCATTTCATGATTCATGATTCGATTCCTGATTCGATTCATGATTCAATTCATGATTCAATTCAAGATTCATGATTCGATTCATGATTCATGATTCGATTCATGATTAATTTCATGATTCATGATTCAATTCATGATTCATGATTCATGATTCAATTCATGATTCAATTCAAGATTCATGATTCGATTCATGATTCATGATTCGATTCATGATTCATTTCATGATTCATGATTCGATTCCCGATTCGATTCATGATTCAATTCATGATTCAATTCATGATTCGATTCATAATTCAATTCATGATTCATGATTCGATTCCCGATTCGATTCATGATTCAATTCATGATTCAATTCATGACTCGATTCATAATTCAATTCAAGATTCATGATTCGATTCAAGATTCATGATTTGATTCATGATTCATGATTCGATTCATGATTTATGATTCATGATTCATGATTCATGATTCAATTCATGATTCATGATTCATGATTCAATTCATGATTCATGATTCATGATTCAATTCATGATTCATGATTCATTATTCAATTCATGATTCATGATTCAATTCATGATTCATGATTTAATTCATGATTCATGATTCAATTCATGATTTGATTCCTGATTTAATTCATGATTCATGATTCACGATTCAATTCATGATTCATAATTCATGATTCATGATTCAATTCATGATTCATGATTTAATTCATGATTCATGATTCAATTCATGATTCATGATTCAATTCATGATTTGATTCCTGATTTAATTCATGATTCATGATTCGATTTATGATTCATGATTCAATTCATGATTCATGATTCATGAATCAATTCATGATTCATGATTCATGATTCATGATTCAATTTATGATTCATGATTAAATTCATGATTCATGATTCATGATTCGATTCATGATTCATGATTCATAATTCAATTCATGATTCAATTCATGATTCATGATTCATGATTGGATTCATGATTCATGATTAAATTCATGATTCATGATTCATGATTCAAATTATGATTCAATTCATGATTCATGATTCATGATTAATGATTCAATTCATGATTCAATTCAAAATTCATGATTTGATTTATGATTCATGATTCAATTCATGATTCATGATTCATGATTCATGATTCAATTCATGATTCATGATTCATGATTCATGATTCAATTCATGATTCATGATTCATGATTCAATTCATGATTAAATTCATGATTCATTATTCAAGATTCGATTCATGATTTTATGATTCAATTCATAATTCATAATTCATGATTTATGATTCATGATTTGATTCATGATTCATGATTTATGATTCATGATTCAATTCATAATTCATGATTCGATTCATGATTCTTGATTCATGATTTATGATCTGATTCATGATTCATGATTTGATTCATGATTCATGATTTATGATTCATGATTCAATTCATAATTCATGATTCGATTCATGATTCTTGATTCATGATTTATGATCCGATTCATGATTCATGATTTAATTCATGATTTATGATTCATTACTCATGATTCAATGCATTAATCATGATTCATGATTCGATTCATGATTTATGATTTAATTCATGTTTCATGATTCATGATTGATGATTCATTTCATGAATCATGATTCAATTCATGTTTCATAATTCATGATTCATGATTCAATTCAAGATTCTTGATTCATGATTTAATTCATGATTCATGATTCAATTCATGATTCATGATTCAATTCATGATTCAATTCATGATTCATGATTCATTTCATGATTCAATTCATGATTCATGATTCGATTCATGATTCAAGATTAAATTCATGATTCAATTCATGATTCATGATTCGATTCATGATTCATGATTCAATTCATGATTTGATTCATGAATTATGATTCAATTCATGATTCATGATTCGATTCATGATTCATGATTCGATTCATGATTAATGATTCATGATTCATGATTCAATTCATGAATCATGATTCATGATTTATGATTCATTACTCATGATTCAATGCATTAATCATGATTCATGATTCGATTCATGATTCATGATTCAATTCATGTTTCATAATTCATGATTCATGATTCAATTCAAGATTCTCGATTCATGATTAAATTCATGATTCATGATTAAATTCATGATTCAATTCATGATTCATGATTCGATTCATGATTCATGATTAAATTCATGATTCAATTGATGATTCATGATTCGATTCATGATTCATGATTCAAGATTCATGATTCAATTCATGATTCATGATTCGATTCATGATTCATGATTCAATTCATGATTTGATTCATGAATTATGATTCAATTCATGATTCAAGATTCATGATTCAATTCATGATTCATGATTCGATTCATGAATCTTGATTCATGATTCATGATTCGATTCATGATTCATGATTCATGATTCATGATTCAATTCATGAATCATGATTTAATTCATGATTCATGATTCATGATTCAATTCATGATTTATGATTCATGATTCAATTCATGATTCATGATTCAATTCATGATTCAATTCATGATTCATGATTTGATTCATGATTCATGATTCATGATTTAATTCATGATTCATGATTCATGATTCAATTCATGTTTTAATTCATGATTCATGAATCAATTTATGTTTCATGATTCATGATTTATGATTCATGATTCATGATTCGATTCATAATTCATGATTCATGATTCAATGCATGATTCATGATTCATGATTCATGATTCATGATTCGATTCATGATTCATGATTCATGATTCATGATTCATGATTCATGATTCGAATCATGATTCTTGATTTATGCTTCAATTCATGATTAATGATTCGATTCATGATTCTTGATTCATGATTCGATTCATGATTCATTATTCAAGATTCAATTCATGATTCATGAGTCATGATTCAATTCATGATTCATGATTTGATTTATGATTCATGATTAATGATTCAATTCATGATTCAATTCAAGATTCCTGATTCGATTCATGATTCATGATTCATTTCATGATTCATGATTCGATTCATGATTCAATTCATGATTCAATTCATTATTCATGATTCATGATTCATTTCATGATTCATGATTCGATTCATGATTCAATTCATGATTCAATTCATGATTCATGATTCATGATTCGATTCATGATTCAATTCAAGATTCATGATTCGATTCATGATTCATGATTCGATTCATGATTCATGATTCGATTCATGATTCATTTCATGATTCATGATTCAATTCATGATTCAATTCATGATTCATGATTCATGATTCGATTCATGATTCAATTCAAGATTCATGATTCGATTCATGATTCATGATTCGATTCATGATTCATGATTCGATTCATGATTCATGATTCGATTCATGATTCATTTCATGATTCATGATTCGATTCCTGATTCGATTCATGATTCAATTCATGATTCAATTCATGATTCGATTCATGATTCAATTCAAGATTCATGATTCGATTCATGATTCATGATTCGATTCATGATTCATTTCATGATTCATGATTCGATTCCTGATTCGATTCATGATTCAATTCATGATTCAATTCATGATTTGATTCATGATTCAATTCAAGATTCATGATTCAATTCATGATTCATGATTCAATTCATGATTCATAATTCATGATTCAATTCATGATTCATGATTCATGATTCAATTCATGAGTCATGATTCAATTCATGATTCATGATTCAATTCATGATTCATGATTCATGATTCATGATTCATGATTCAATTCATGATTCATTATTCATGATTCAATTCATGATTAAATTCATGATTCATGAATCAATTTATGATTCATAATTCATGATTTATGAATCATGATTTATGATTCAATTCATGATTCAATTCATGATTCATGATTCGATTTATGATTCATGATTCATAAATTCAATTCATGATTCATGAAGCATGATTTAATTCATGATTCATGATTCATGAGTCAATTCATGATTAAATTCATGATTCATGATTCAAATTATGATTCAATTCATGATTCAATTCATGATTCATGATTCGATCCATGATTCATAATTCAATTCATGATTCATAATTCATGATTCATGATTCATGATTCATAATTCATGATTCATGATTCATGATTCAATTCATGATTCATGATTCGATTCATGATTCTTGATTCATGATTCATGATTCAATTCATGATTCAATTCAAGATTCCTGATTCGATTCATGATTCATGATTCATTTCATGATTCATGATTCGATTCATGATTCAATTCATGATTCAATTCATTATTCATGATTCATGATTCATTTCATGATTCATGATTCGATTCATGATTCAATTCATGATTCAATTCATGATTCATGATTCATGATTCGATTCATGATTCAATTCAAGATTCATGATTCGATTCATGATTCATGATTCGATTCATGATTCATGATTCGATTCATGATTCATTTCATGATTCATGATTCAATTCATGATTCAATTCATGATTCATGATTCATGATTCGATTCATGATTCAATTCAAGATTCATGATTCGATTCATGATTCATGATTCGATTCATGATTCATGATTCGATTCATGATTCATGATTCGATTCATGATTCATTTCATGATTCATGATTCGATTCCTGATTCGATTCATGATTCAATTCATGATTCAATTCATGATTCGATTCATGATTCAATTCAAGATTCATGATTCGATTCATGATTCATGATTCGATTCATGATTCATTTCATGATTCATGATTCGATTCCTGATTCGATTCATGATTCAATTCATGATTCAATTCATGATTTGATTCATGATTCAATTCAAGATTCATGATTCAATTCATGATTCATGATTCAATTCATGATTCATAATTCATGATTCAATTCATGATTCATGATTCATGATTCAATTCATGAGTCATGATTCAATTCATGATTCATGATTCAATTCATGATTCATGATTCATGATTCATGATTCATGATTCAATTCATGATTCATTATTCATGATTCAATTCATGATTAAATTCATGATTCATGAATCAATTTATGATTCATAATTCATGATTTATGAATCATGATTTATGATTCAATTCATGATTCAATTCATGATTCATGATTCGATTTATGATTCATGATTCATAAATTCAATTCATGATTCATGAAGCATGATTTAATTCATGATTCATGATTCATGAGTCAATTCATGATTAAATTCATGATTCATGATTCAAATTATGATTCAATTCATGATTCAATTCATGATTCATGATTCGATCCATGATTCATAATTCAATTCATGATTCATAATTCATGATTCATGATTCATGATTCAATTCATGATTCATGATTCGATTCATGATTCTTGATTCATGATTCATGATTCAATTCATGATTCATGATTCATGATTCAATTCATGATTCATGATTCGATTCATGATTCATGATTCATGATTCAATTCATTATTCATGATTCATGATTCAATTCATGATTAATGATTCATGATTCAATTCATGATTCAATTCATGATTCATGATTCATGATTCTATTCATGATTCAATTCATGATTTATGATTCAAGATTCAATTCATGATTTATGATTCAATTCATGATTCATGATTCATAATTCATGATTCATGATTCGATTCATGATTCGTGATTCATGATTCAATTTATGATTCCTGATTCATGATTGGATTCATGATTCATGGTTTATGATTCAATTCATGATTCGATTCATGATTCATGCTTCCTGATTCAATTCATGATTCATGATTCAAGTCATGATTCATGATTCAATTCCTGATTCATGATTCCTGATACAATTTGTAATTGATGATTCATGATTCAATTCATAATTTAATTCATGATTCATGATTCAATTCATGATTCATGATTCAATTCATGATTCAATTCATAATTCATGATTCATGATTCGATTCATGATTCATGATTCGATTCATGATTCATGATTCAATTCATGATTCTTGATTCATGATTTAATTCATGATTCATGATTCAATTCATGACTCATGATTCATGATTCAATTCATGATTTAATTTATGATTCAATTCATGATTCATGATACATTTCATGATTCAATTCATGATTCATGATTCAATTCATGATTCGATTCCTGACTCAATTCATGATTCATGATTCGATTTATGATTCATGATTCATAAATTCAATTCATGATTCATGAAGCATGATTTAATTCATGATTCATGATTCATGAGTCAATTCATGATTAAATTCATGATTCATGATTCAAATTATGATTCAATTCATGATTCAATTCATGATTCATGATTCGATCCATGATTCATAATTCAATTCATGATTCATAATTCATGATTCATGATTCATGATTCAATTCATGATTCATTATTCATGATTCAATTCATGATTCATGATTCGATTCATGATTCTTGATTCATGATTCATGATTCAATTCATGATTCATGATTCATAATTCAATTCATGATTCATGATTCGATTCATGATTCGTGATTCATGATTCAATTCATTATTCATGATTCATGATTCAATTCATGATTAATGATTCATGATTCAATTCATGATTCAATTCATGATTCATGATTCATGATTCTATTCATGATTCAAGTCATGATTTATGATTCAAGATTCAATTCATGATTTATGATTCAATTCATGATTCATAATTCATGATTCATGATTCGATTCATGATTCGTGATTCATGATTCAATTTATGATTCCTGATTCATGATTCGATTCATGATTCATGGTTTGTGATTCAATTCATGATTCGATTCATGATTCATGATTCCTGATTCAATTCATGATTCATGATTCAAGTCATGATTCATGATTCAATTCATGATTCAATTCCTGAGTCATGATTCCTGATACAATTTGTGATTGATGATTCATGATTCAATTCATAATTTAATTCATGATTCATGATTCAATTCATGATTCATGATTCAATTCATGATTCAATTCATAATTCATGATTCATGATTCGATTCATGATTCATGATTCGATTCATGATTCATGATTCAATTCATGATTCGATTCCTGATTCATTTCATGATTCAAGATTCGATTTATGATTCTTGATTCATGATTTAATTCATGATTCATGATTCAATTCATGATTCAATTTATGATTCAATTCATGATTCATGATACATTTCATGATTCAATTCATGATTCATGATTCAATTAATGATTCATGATTCAATTCATGATTCATGATTTGATTCATGAATTATGATACAATTCATGATTCATGATTCAAGATTCATGATTCAATTCATGATTCATAATTCGATTCATTAATCTTGATTCATGAATCATGATTCGATTCATGATTCATAATTCATGATTCAATTCATGATTCATGATTCATGAATCAATTCATGATTCATGATTCAATTCATGATTCAATTCATGATTCAATTCATAATTCATGATTCATGATTCAATTCAGGATTCATAATTCATGATTCATGATTCATGATTCAATTCATGATTCATTATTCATGATTTAATTCATGATTCATGATTTGATTCATGATTCTTGATTCATGATTCATGATTCAATTCATGATTCATGATTCATGATTCAATTCATGATTCATGATTTATGATTCATGATTCAATTCATGATTCATGATTCAATTCATGATTCGATTCCTGATTCAGTTCATGATTCATGATTCGATTTATGATTCATGATTCATAAATTCAATTCATGATTCATGATTAATGATTCAATTCATGATTCAATTCATGATTAAATTCATGATTCATGATTCAAATTATGATTCAATTCATGATTCATGATTAATGATTCAATTCATGATTCAATTCATGATTCAATTCATTATTCATGATTCGATCCATGATTCATAATTCAATTCATGATTCATGATTCATGATTCATGATTCAATTAATGATTTATTATTCATGATTCAATTCATGTTTCATGATTCGATTTATGATTCTTGATTCATGATTCAATTCATGATTCATGATTCATGATTCAATTCATGATTCATGATTCGATTCATTATTAATGATTCATGATTCAATTCATGTTTAATGATTCATGATTCAATTCATGATTCAATTCATGATTCATGATTCAATTCATGATTCAATTCATGATTCATGATTCAAGATTCAATTCATGATTTATGATTTAATTCATGATTCATGATTCATGATTCATGATTCATGATTCATGATTTGATTCATGATTCGTGATTCATGATTCAATTTATGAATCCTGATTCATGATTCGATTCATGATTTATGATTCATGATTCAATTCATGATTCATGTCTTGATTCATGATTCATGATTCAATTCATGATTTAATTCATAATTCATGATTCATGATTCGATTCATGATTCATGATTCGATTCATGATTCATGATTCGATTCATGATTCATGATTCAATTCATGATTCGATTCCTGATTCATTTCATGATTCAAGATTCGATTTATGATTCTTGATTCATGATTTAATTCATGATTCATGATTCAATTCATGATTCATGATTCAATTCATGATTCAATTCATGATTCAATTCATGATTCATGATTCATTTTATGATTCAATTCATGATTCATGATTCGATTCATGTTTTATGATTCAATTCATGATTCATGATTCGATTCATGATTGATGATTCAATTCATGATTATGATTCAATTCATGATTCATGATTCATGATTAATGATTTGATTCATGAATTATGATTCAATTCATGATTCATGAATCAAGATTCATGATTCAATTCATGATTCATGATTCATGATTCAATTCATGATTCATGATTTGATTCATGATTTATGATTCATGATTCAATTCATGATTCATGATTCATGATTCATGATTTAATTCATAATTAATGATTCATGATTCAATTCATGATTCAATTCATGATTCATGAATCAATTTATGATTCATAATTCATGATTTATGAATCATGATTTATGATTCAATTCATGATTCAATTCATGATTCATGATTCGATTAATGATTCATGATTCATGATTCAAATCATGATTCATTATTCGATTCATGATTCATGATTCATGATTCAATTCATGATTCAATTCAAGATTCATGATTTGATTCATGAATCCTGATTTAATTCATGAATCATGATTCATGATTCATGATTAAATTCATAATTCATAATTCATGATTCATGATTCAATTCATGATTCATGATTCATGATTCATGATTCATGATTCATGATTTGATTCATGATACAATTCATGATTCAATTCATGATTCGTGATTCATGACTCGATTCATGATTCATGATTCATGATTCAATTCAAGATTCATGATTCATGATTCAAATTATGATTCAATTCATGATTCATGATAAATGATTCAATTCATGATTCAATTCAAGATTCATGATTCAATTCATGATTCATGATTCGAGTCATGATTCATGATTCATGATTCATGATTCAATTAATGATTCATGATTCAATTCATGATTCATGATTTGATTCATGAATTATGATACAATTCATGATTCATGATTCATGATTTATGATTTAATTCATGATTCATGATTCATGATTCATGATTCGATTCATGATTCATGATTCATGATTCAATTCATGATTCATGATTCATGATTCAATTCATAATTCGTGATTCAATTCATGATTCATGATTCATGAATCAATTCATGATTCATGATTCAATTCATGATTCAATTCATAATTCATGATTCATGATTCAATTCAGGATTCATAATTCATGATTCATGATTCATGATTCAATTCATGATTCATTATTCATGATTTAATTCATGATTCATGATTCAATTCATGATTCATGATTCATGATTCAATTCATGATTCATGATTTATAATTCATGATTCAATTCATGATTCATGATTCAATTCATGATTCGATTCCTGATTCAGTTCATGATTCATGATTCGATTTATGATTCATGATTCATAAATTCAATTCATGATTCATGATTAATGATTCAATTCATGATTAAATTCATGATTCAATTCATGATTCATGATTCAAATTATGATTCAATTCATGATTCATGATTAATGATTCAGTTCATGATTCAATTCATGATTCAATTCATTATTCATGATTCGATCCATGATTCATAATTCAATTCATGATTCATAATTCATGATTCATGATTCATGATTCATGATTCATGATTCAATTAATGATTTATTATTCATGATTCAATTCATGTTTCATGATTCGATTTATGATTCTTGATTCATGATTCAATTCATGATTCATGATTCATGATTCAATTCATGATTCATGATTCGATTCATTATTAATGATTCATGATTCAATTCATGTTTAATGATTCATGATTAAATTCATGATTCAATTCATGATTCATGATTCATGATTCAATTCATGATTCAATTCATGATTCATGATTCAAGATTCAATTCATGATTTATGATTTAATTCATGATTCATGATTCATGATTTGATTCATGATTCGTGATTCATGATTCAATTTATGATTCCTGATTCATGATTCGATTCATGATTTATGATTCATGATTCAATTCATGATTCATGTCTTGATTCATGATTCATGATTCAATTCATGATTTAATTCATAATTCATGATTCATGATTCGATTCATGATTCATGATTCGATTCATGATTCATGATTCAATTCATGATTCGATTCCTGATTCATTTCATGATTCAAGATTCGATTTATGATTCTTGATTCATGATTTAATTCATGATTCATGATTCAATTCATGATTCATGATTCATTTTATGATTCAATTCATGATTCATGATTCGATTCATGTTTTATGATTCAATTCATGATTCATGATTCGATTCATGATTGATGATTCAATTCATGATTATGATTCAATTCATGATTCATGATTCATGATTAATGATTTGATTCATGAATTATGATTCAATTCATGATTCATGAATCAAGATTCATGATTCAATTCATGATTCATGATTTGATTCATGATTTATATTTCATGATTCAATTCATGATTCATGATTCATGATTTAATTCATAATTAATGATTTATGATTCAATTCATGATTCAATTCATGATTCATGATTCGATTCATGATTCATGATTCATGATTCAAATCATGATTCATTATTCGATTCATGATTCATGATTCATGATTCAATTCATGATTCAATTCAAGATTCATGATTTGATTCATGAATCCTGATTTAATTCATTAATCATGATTCATGATTCATGATTAAATTCATAATTCATAATTCATGATTCATGATTCAATTCATGATTCATGATTCATGATTCATGATTCATGATTCATGATTTGATTCATGATACAATTCATGATTCAATTCATGATTCATGATTTGATTCATGATTCTTGATTCATGATTCATGATTCAATTCATGATTCATGATTCATGATTCATGATTCAATTCATGATTCATGATTTGATTCATGATTATTAATTCATGATTCATGATTCAATTCATGATTCATGATTCAAGATTCAATTCATAATTCATGATTCATGATTCAATTCATGATTCATGATTCATGATTCAATTCATGATTCATGATTTGATTCATGATTCTTGATTCATGATTCATGATTCGATTCATGATTCATGATTCAAGATTCAATTCATAATTCATGATTCATGATTCGATTCATGATTCATGATTAGTGATTCAATTCATAATTCATGATTCATGATTCAATTCATGATTCAATTCATGATTCATGATTCAATTCATGATTCAATTCAATTCATGATTCAATTCATGATTCATGATTCGATTCATGATTCATGTTTCATGATTCAATTCATGATTCAATTAATGATTCATGTTTCATGATTTGATTCATGATTCATGATTCAATTCATGATTCATGATTTATGATTCATGATTCAATTCATGATTCATGATTCATGATTCAATTCATGATTCATGATTCAATTCATGATTCATGATTCATGATTCAATTCATGATTTATGATTCGATTCATGATTCATGATTCATGATTCATGATTCATGATTCATGATTCATGATTCATGATTTAATTCATGATTAATGATTCAAGATTCAATTCATGATTCAATTCATGATTCAATTTATGATTCATGATTTATGATTTATGATTCAATTCATGATTCATGATTCATGATTTATGATTCAATTCATGAATCCTGATTCATGATTCATGATTCATGATTTAATTCATGATTAATGATTCATGATTCAATTCAAGATTCAATTCATGATTCATGAATCAATTTATGATTCATGATTCATGATTCATGATTCAATTCATGATTCATGATTTATGATTCCTGATTCGATTCATAATTCATGATTCAATTCATGATTCATGATTCAATTTATGATTCATGATTTATGATTCATGATTCATGATTCAATTCATGATTCGATTCCTGATTCAATTCATGATTCATGATTCGATTTATGATTCATGATTCATAAATTCAATTCATGATTCATGATTCATGATTCAATTCATGATTCATGATTCATGATTTGATTCATGATTCATGATTCATGATTTGATTCATGATTCATGATTAATGATTCAATTCATGATTCATGATTTGATTCATGATTCATGATTAATGATTCAATTCATGATTCATAATTCATGATTCATGATTCAATTCATGATTCATGATTCAAGATTCATGATTCATTTCATGATTCATGATTCAATTCATGATTCATGATTCAATTCATGATTCAATTCATGATTCATGATTCATGATTTGATTCATGATTCAATTCAAGATTCATGATTCGATTCATGATTCATGATTCGATTCATGATTCATGATTCGATTCATGATTCATGATTCGATTCATGATTCATGATTCGATTCATGATTCATTTCATGATTCATGATTCGATTCATGATTCAATTCATGATTCAATTCATGATTCATGATTCATGATTCAATTCATGATTCATGATTCATGATTCAATTCATGATTCATGATTCAATTCATGATTCATGATTCGATTCATCATTCAATTCATGATTCGATTCATGATTCTTGATTCATGATTCATGATTCGATTCATGATTCATGATTCAATTCATGATTCGATTCCTGATTCATTTCATGATTCAAGATTCGATTTATGATTCTTGATTCATGATTTAATTCATGATTCATGATTCAATTCATGACTCATGATTCATGATTCAATTCATGATTCAATTTATGATTCAATTCATGATTCATGATACATTTCATGATTCAATTCATGATTCATGATTCAATTAATGATTCATGATTCAATTCCTGATTCATGATTTGATTCATGAATTATGATACAATTAATGATTCATGATTCAAGATTCATGATTCAATTCATGATTCATAATTCGATTCATTAATCTTGATTCATGAATCATGATTCAATTCATAATTCATGATTCATGATTCAATGCATGATTCATAATTCATGATTCTTTATTCAATTCATGCTTCAATTCATGATTCATGATTTATGATACATGATTCAAGATTCATGATTCAATTCATGATTCATAATTCGATTCATTAATCTTGATTCATGAATCATGATTTGATTCATGATTCATGATTCATGATTCAATTCATAATTCATGATTCAATTCATGATTCATGATTCATGAATCAATTCATGATTCATGTTTCAATTCATGATTCAATTCATAATTCATGATTCATGATTCAATTCAGGATTCATAATTCATGATTCATGATTCATGATTCAATTCATGATTCATTATTCATGATTTAATTCATGATTCATGATTCGATTCATGATTCTTGATTCATGATTCATGAATCAATTCATGATTCATGATTCAATTCATGATTCATGATTTATGATTCATGATTCAATTCATGATTCATGATTCAATTCATGATTCGATTCCTGATTCAGTTCATGATTCATGATTCGATTTATGATTCATGATTCATAAATTCAATTCATGATTCATGATTAATTATTCAATTCATGATTAAATTCATGATTCAATTCATGATTCAAATTATGATTTAATTCATGATTCATGATTAATGATTCAATTCATGATTCAATTCATGATTCAATTCATTATTCATGATTCGATCCATGATTCATAATTCAATTCATGATTCATAATTCATGATTCATGATTCATGATTCATGATTCATGATTCAATTAATGATTTATTATTCATGATTCAATTCATGTTTCATGATTCGATTTATGATTCTTGATTCATGATTCAATTCATGATTCATGATTCATGATTCATGATTCAATTCATGATTCATGATTCGATTCATTATTCATGATTCATGATTCAATTCATGATTAATGATTCATGATTCAATTCATGTATCAATTCATGATTCATGATTCATGATTCAATTCATGATTCAATTCATGATTCATGATTCAAGATTCAATTCATGATTTATGATTTAATTCATGATTCATAATTCATGATTCATGATTCATGATTCATGATTTGATTCATGATTCATGATTCATGATTCAATTTATGATTCCTGATTCATGATTCGATTCATGATTTATGATTCATGATTCAATTCATGATTCATGTCTTTATTCATGATTCATGATTCAATTCATGATTTAATTCATAATTCATGATTCATGATTCGATTCATGATTCATAATTCGATTCATGATTCATGATTCAATTCATGATTCGATTCCTGATTCATTTCATGATTCAAGATTCGATTTATGATTCTTGATTCATGATTTAATTCATGATACATGATTCAATACATGATTCATGATTCAATTCATGATTCAATTCATGATTCAATTCATGATTCATGATTCATTTTATGATTCAATTCATGATTCATGATTCGATTCATGATTTATGATTCAATTCATGATTCATGATTCGATTCATGATTGATGATTCAATTCATGATTATGATTCAATTCATGATTCATGAATCAAGATTCATGATTCAATTCATGATTCGATTCATGATTCATGATTCATGATTCAATTCATGATTCATGATTCATGATTCAATTCATGATTCATGATTTGATTCATGATTTATGATTCATGATTCAACTCATGATTCATGATTCATGATTCAATTCATGATTCATGATTCGATTCATGATTCATGATTCATGATTTAATTCATAATTAATGATTCATGATTCAATTCATGATTCAATTCATGATTCATGAATCAATTTATGATTCATAATTCATGATTTATGAATCATGATTTATGATTCAATTCATGATTCAATTCATGATTCATGATTCGATTCATGATTCATGATTCATGATTCAAATCATGATTCATTATTCGATTCATGATTCATGATTCATGATTCAATTCATGATTCAATTCAAGATTCATGATTTGATTCATGAATCCTGATTTAATTCATGAATCATGATACATGATTCATGATTAAATTCATAATTCATAATTCATGATTCATGATTCAATTCATGATTCATGATTCATGATTAATGATTTGATTCATGATACAATTCATGATTCAATTCATGATTCGTGATTCATGATTCGATTCATGATTCATGATTCATGATTCAATTCATGATTCATGATTCATGATTCAAATTATGATTCAATTCATGATTCATGATAAATGATTCAATTCATGATTCAATTCAAGATTCATGATTCAATTCATGATTCATGATTCGAGTCATGATTCATGATTCATAATTCATGATTCAATTCATGATTCATGATTCAATTCATGATTCATGATTCATGATTCATGATTCAATTCATGATTCATGATTTGATTCATGATTATTAATTCATGATTCATGATTCAATTCATGATTCATGATTCAAGATTCAATTCATAATTCATGATTCATGATTCAATTCATGATTCATGATTCATGATTCAATTCATGATTCATGATTTGATTCATGATTCTTGATTCATGATTCATGATTCGATTCATGATTCATGATTCAAGATTCAATTCATAATTCATGATTCATGATTCAATTCATGATTTATGTTTCATGATTCAATTCATGATTCATGATTCATGATTCATGATTCATGATTCGATTCATGATTCAGGATTCAATTCATGATTCATGATTACAGATTCATGATTCAATTCATGATTCATGATTTGATTCATGAATCTTGATTCATGATTCATGATTTGATTCATTAATCATGATTCATGATTCAATTCATGATTCATGATTCATGATTCAATTCATGATTCATGATTCAATTCATGATTCATGATTCAATTCATGATTTATAATTCGATTCATGATTCAATTCATGATTCATGATTCATGATTCAATTCATAATTTAATTCATGATTCATGATTCAATTCATGATTCATGATTCAATTCATGATTCAATTCATAATTCATGATTCATGATTCGATTCATGATTCATGATTCGATTCATGATTCATGATTCAATTCATGATTCGATTCCTGATTCATTTCATGATTCAAGATTCGATTTATGATTCTTGATTCATGATTTAATTCATGATTCATGATTCAATTCATGACTCATGATTCATGATTCAATTCATGATTCAATTTATGATTCAATTCATGATTCATGATACATTTCATGATTCAATTCATGATTCATGATTCAATTCATGATTCATGATTCAATTCATGATTCATGATTTGATTCATGATTGATGATTCAATTCATGATTATGATTCAATTCATGATTCATGATTCATGATTCATGATTTGATTCATGAATTATGATACAATTCATGATTCATGATTCAAGATTCATGATTCAATTCATGATTCATAATTCGATTCATTAATCTTGATTCATGAATCATGATTCGATTCATGATTCATGATTCATGATTCAATTCATAATTCATGATTCAATTCATGATTCATGATTCATGAATCAATTCATGATTCATGATTCAATTCATGATTCATTATTCATGATTTAATTCATGATTCATGATTCGATTCATGATTCTTGATTCATGATTCATGATTCAATTCATGATTCATGATTCATGATTCAATTCATGATTCATGATTTATGATTCATGATTCAATTCATGATTCATGATTCAATTCATGATTCGATTCCTGATTCAATTCATGATTCATGATTCGATTTATGATTCATGATTCATAAATTCAATTCATGATTCATGATTCATGATTCAATTCATGATTCATGATTAATGATTCAATTCATGATTAAATTCATGATTCAATTCATGATTCATGATTCAAATTATGATTCAATTCATGATTCATGATTAATGATTCAATTCATGATTCAATTCATGATTCAATTCATGATTCATGATTCGATCCATGATTTATAATTCAATTCATGATTCATGATTCATGATTCGATTTATGATTCATGATTCATAAATTCAATTCATGATTCATGATTCATGATTCAATTCATGATTCATGATTAATGATTAAATTCATGATTAAATTCATGATTCAATTCATGATTCATGATTCAAATTATGATTCAATTCATGATTCATGATTAATGATTCAATTCATGATTCAATTCATGATTCATTTCCTGATTCATGATTCCTGATACAATTTGTGATTGATGATTCATGATTCAATTCATGATTCATGATTCATGATTCAATTCATAATTTAATTCATGATTCATGATTCAATTCATGATTCATGATTCAATTCATGATTCAATTCATAATTCATGATTCATGATTCGATTCATGATTCATGATTCGATTCATGATTCATGATTCAATTCATGATTCGATTCCTGATTCATTTCATGATTCAAGATTCGATTTATGATTCTTGATTCATGATTTAATTCATGATTCATGATTCAATTCATGACTCATGATTCATGATTCAATTCATGATTCAATTTATGATTCAATTCATGATTCATGATACATTTCATGATTCAATTCATGATTCATGATTCAATTAATGATTCATGATTCAATTAATGATTCATGATTCAATTCATGATTCATGATTTGATTCATGAATTATGATACAATTCATGATTCATGATTCAAGATTCATGATTCAATTCATGATTCATAATTCGATTCATTAATCTTGATTCATGAATCATTATTCGATTCATGATTCATGATTCAATTCATGATTCATGATTCATGATTCAATTCATAATTCATGATTCAATTCATGATTCATGATTCATGAATCAATTCATGATTCATGATTCAATTCATGATTCAATTCATAATTCATGATTCATGATTCAATTCAGGATTCATAATTCATGATTCATGATTCAATTCATGATTCATTATTCATGATTTAATTCATGATTCATGATTCGATTCATGATTCTTGATTCATGATTCATGATTCAATTCATGATTCATGATTAATGATTCAATTCATGATTCATGATTTATGATTCATGATTCAATTCATGATTCATGATTCAATTCATGATTCGATTCCTGATTCAATTCATGATTCATGATTCGATTTATGATTCATGATTCATAAATTCAATTCATGATTCATGATTCATGATTCAATTCATGATTCATGATTAATGATTCAATTCATGATTAAATTCATGATTCAATTCATGATTCATGATTCAAATTATGATTCAATTCATGATTCATGATTAATGATTCAATTCATGATTCAATTCATGATTCAATTCATGATTCATGATTCGATCCATGATTTATAATTCAATTCATGATTCATGATTCATGATTCGATTTATGATTCATGATTCATAAATTCAATTCATGATTCATGATTCATGATTCAATTCATGATTCATGATTAATGATTCAATTCATGATTAAATTCATGATTCAATTCATGATTCATGATTCAAATTATGATTCAATTCATGATTCATGATTAATGATTCAATTCATGATTCAATTCATGATTCATTTCCTGATTCATGATTCCTGATACAATTTGTGATTGATGATTCATGATTCAATTCATGATTCATGATTCATGATTCAATTCATAATTTAATTCATGATTCATGATTCAATTCATGATTCATGATTCAATTCATGATTCAATTCATAATTCATGATTCATGATTCGATTCATGATTCATGATTCGATTCATGATTCATGATTCAATTCATGATTCGATTCCTGATTCATTTCATGATTCAAGATTCGATTTATGATTTTTGATTCATGATTTAATTCATGATTCATGATTCAATTCATGACTCATGATTCATGATTCAATTCATGATTCAATTTATGATTCAATTCATGATTCATGATACATTTCATGATTCAATTCATGATTCATGATTCAATTCATGATTCATGATTCAATTCATGATTCATGATTTGATTCATGATTGATGATTCAATTCATGATTATGATTCAATTCATGATTCATGATTCATGATTCATGATTTGATTCATGAATTATGATACAATTCATGATTCATGATTCAAGATTCATGATTCAATTCATGATTCATAATTCGATTCATTAATCTTGATTCATGAATCATGATTCGATTCATGATTCATGATTCATGATTCAATTCATAATTCATGATTCAATTCATGATTCATGATTCATGAATCAATTCATGATTCATGATTCAATTCATGATTCATTATTCATGATTTAATTCATGATTCATGATTCGATTCATGATTCTTGATTCATGATTCATGATTCAATTCATGATTCATGATTCATGATTCAATTCATGATTCATGATTTATGATTCATGATTCAATTCATGATTCATGATTCAATTCATGATTCGATTCCTGATTCAATTCATGATTCATGATTCGATTTATGATTCATGATTCATAAATTCAATTCATGATTCATGATTCATGATTCAATTCATGATTCATGATTAATGATTCAATTCATGATTAAATTCATGATTCAATTCATGATTCATGATTCAAATTATGATTCAATTCATGATTCATGATTAATGATTCAATTCATGATTCAATTCATGATTCAATTCATGATTCATGATTCGATCCATGATTTATAATTCAATTCATGATTCATGATTCATGATTCGATTTATGATTCATGATTCATAAATTCAATTCATGATTCATGATTCATGATTCAATTCATGATTCATGATTAATGATTCAATTCATGATTAAATTCATGATTCAATTCATGATTCATGATTCAAATTATGATTCAATTCATGATTCATGATTAATGATTCAATTCATGATTCAATTCATGATTCATTTCCTGATTCATGATTCCTGATACAATTTGTGATTGATGATTCATGATTCAATTCATGATTCATGATTCATGATTCAATTCATAATTTAATTCATGATTCATGATTCAATTCATGATTCATGATTCAATTCATGATTCGATTCATGATTCATGATTCGATTCATGATTCATGATTCAATTCATGATTCGATTCCTGATTCATTTCATGATTCAAGATTCGATTTATGATTCTTGATTCATGATTTAATTCATGATTCATGATTCAATTCATGACTCATGATTCATGATTCAATTCATGATTCAATTTATGATTCAATTCATGATTCATGATACATTTCATGATTCAATTCATGATTCATGATTCAATTAATGATTCATGATTCAATTCATGATTCATGATTTGATTCATGAATTATGATACAATTCATGATTCATGATTCAAGATTCATGATTCAATTCATGATTCATAATTCGATTCATTAATCTTGATTCATGAATCATTATTCGATTCATGATTCATGATTCATGATTCAATTCATGATTCATGATTCATGATTCAATTCATAATTCATGATTCAATTCATGATTCATGATTCATGAATCAATTCATGATTCATGATTCAATTCATGATTCAATTCATAATTCATGATTCATGATTCAATTCAGGATTCAAAATTCATGATTCATGATTCAATTCATGATTCATTATTCATGATTTAATTCATGATTCATGATTCGATTCATGATTCTTGATTCATGATTCATGATTCAATTCATGATTCATGATTAATGATTCAATTCATGATTCATGATTTATGATTCATGATTCAATTCATGATTCATGATTCAATTCATGATTCGATTCCTGATTCAATTCATGATTCATGATTCGATTTATGATTCATGATTCATAAATTCAATTCATGATTCATGATTCATGATTCAATTCATGATTCATGATTAATGATTCAATTCATGATTAAATTCATGATTCAATTCATGATTCATGATTCAAATTATGATTCAATTCATGATTCATGATTAATGATTCAATTCATGATTCAATTCATGATTCAATTCATGATTCATGATTCGATCCATGATTTATAATTCAATTCATGATTCATGATTCATGATTCGATTTATGATTCATGATTCATAAATTCAATTCATGATTCATGATTCATGATTCAATTCATGATTCATGATTAATGATTCAATTCATGATTAAATTCATGATTCAATTCATGATTCATGATTCAAATTATGATTCAATTCATGATTCATGATTAATGATTCAATTCATGATTCAATTCATGATTCATTTCCTGATTCATGATTCCTGATACAATTTGTGATTGATGATTCATGATTCAATTCATGATTCATGATTCATGATTCAATTCATAATTTAATTCATGATTCATGATTCAATTCATGATTCATGATTCAATTCATGATTCAATTCATAATTCATGATTCATGATTCGATTCATGATTCATGATTCGATTCATGATTCATGATTCAATTCATGATTCGATTCCTGATTCATTTCATGATTCAAGATTCGATTTATGATTCTTGATTCATGATTTAATTCATGATTCATGATTAAATTTATGACTCATGATTCATGATTCAATTCATGATTCAATTTATGATTCAATTCATGATTCATGATACATTTCATGATTCAATTCATGATTCATGATTCAATTAATGATTCATGATTCAATTCATGATTCATGATTTGATTCATGAATTATGATACAATTCATGATTCATGATTCAAGATTCATGATTCAATTCATGATTCATAATTCGATTCATTAATCTTGATTCATGAATCATTATTCGATTCATGATTCATGATTCATGATTCAATTCATGATTCATGATTCATGATTCAATTCATAATTCATGATTCAATTCATGATTCATGATTCATGAATCAATTCATGATTCATGATTCAATTCATGATTCAATTCATAATTCATGATTCATGATTCAATTCAGGATTCATAATTCATGATTCATGATTTAATTCATGATTCATTATTCATGATTTAATTCATGATTCATGATTCGATTCATGATTCTTGATTCATGATTCATGATTCAATTCATTATTCATGATTCATGATTCAATTCATGATTCATGATTTATGATTCATGATTCAATTCATGATTCATGATTCAATTCATGATTCGATTCCTGATTCAATTCATGATTCATGATTCGATTTATGATTCATGATTCATAAATTCAATTCATGATTCATGATTAATGATTCAATTCATGATTAAATTCATGATTCAATTCATGATTCATGATTCAAATTATGATTCAATTCATGATTCATGATTAATAATTCAATTCAAGATTCAATTCATGATTCAATTCATTATTCATGATTCGATCCATGATTCATAATTCAATTCATGATTCATAATTCATGATTCATGATTCATGATTCAATTAATGATTCATTATTCATGATTCAATTCATGTTTCATGATTCGATTTATGATTCTTGATTCATGATTCAATTCATGATTCATGATTCATGATTAAATTCATGATTCATGATTCGATTCATTATTCATGATTCATGATTCAATTCATGATTAATGATTCATGATTCAATTCATGATTCAATTCATGATTCATGATTCAATTCATGATTCAATTCATGATTCATGATTCAAGATTCAATTCATGATTTATGATTTAATTCATGATTCATGATTCATGATTCATGATTCATGATTCATGATTTGATTCATGATTCGTGATTCATGATTCAATTTATGATTCCTGATTCATGATTCGATTCATGATTTATGATTCATGATTCAATTCATGATTCATGTCTTGATTCATGATTCATGATTCAATTCATGATTTAATTCATAATTCATGATTCATGATTCGATTCATGATTCATGATTCAATTCATGATTCGAATCCTGATTCATTTCATTATTCAAGATTCGATTTATGATTCTTCATTCATGATTTAATTCATGATTCATGATTCAATTCATGATTCATGATTCAATTCATGATTTATGATTCAATTCATGATTCATGATTCGATTCATGATTGATGATTCAATTCATGATTATGATTCAATTCATGATTCATGATTCATGATTCATGATTTGATTCATGAATTATGATTCAATTCATGATTCATGAATCAAGATTCATGATTCAATTCATGATTCATGATTCGATTCATGATTCATGATTCATGATTCAATTCATGATTCATGATTCAATTCATGATTCATGATTTGATTCATGATTTATGATTCATGATTCAATTCATGATTCATGATTCATGATTCATGATTTAATTCATAATTAATGATTCATGATTCAATTCATGATTCATGATTCATGATTCATGATTTAATTTATGATTCATGATTCATGCTTTATGAATCATGATTTATGATTCAATTCATGATTCAATTCATGATTCATGATTCGATTCATGATACATGATTCATGATTCAAATCATGATTCATTATTCGATTCATGATTCATGATTCATGATTCAATTCATGATTCAATTCAAGATACATGATTTGATTCATGAATCCTGATTTAATTCATGAATCATGATTCATGATTCATGATTAAATTCATAATTCATAATTCATGATTCATGATTCAATTCATGATTCATGATTCATGATTCATTATTCATGATTCATGATTTGATTCATGATACAATTCATGATTCCATTCATGATTCGATTCATGATTCATGATTCATGATTCAATTCATGATTCATGATTCATGATTCATGATTCATGATTCAAATTATGATTCAATTCATGATTCAAGATTCATGATTCAATTCATGATTCATGATTCGAGTCATGATTCATGATTCATGATTCATGATTCAATTCATGATTCATGATTCAATTCATGATTCATGATTCATGATTCATGATTCAATTCATGATTCATGATTTGATTCATGATTATTAATTCATGATTCATGATTCAATTCATGATTCATGATTCAAGATTCAATTCATAATTCATGATTCATGATTCAATTCATGATTCATGATTCATGATTCAATTCATGATTCATGATTTGATTCATGATTCTTGATTCATGATTCATGATTCAATTCATGATTCATGTTTCATGAGTCAATTCATGATTCATGATTCATGATTCATGATTCATGATTCGATTCATGATTCAGGATTCAATTCATGATTCATGATTACAGATTCATGATTCAATTCATGATTCGATTCATGAATCTTGATTCATGATTCATGATTTGATTCATTAATCATGATTCAGGATTCAATTCATGATTCATGATTCAATTCATGATTCATGATTCAATTCATGATTCATGATTCAATTCATGATTTATGATTCGATTCATGATTCAATTCATGATTCATGATTCATGATTCAATTCATAATTTAATTCATGATTCATGATTTGATTCATGATTCGATTCATGATTCAATTCATGATTCATGATTCATGATTCAATTCATAATTTAATTCATGATTCATGATTCAATTCATGATTCATGATTCAATTCATGATTCAATTCATAATTCATGATTCATGATTCGATTCATGATTCGGTTCATGATTCATGATTCAATTCATGATTCGATTCCTGATTCATTTCATGATTCAAGATTCGATTTATGATTCTTGATTCATGATTTAATTCATGATTCATGATTCAATTCATGACTCATGATTCATGAATCAATTCATGATTCAATTTATGATTCAATTCATGATTCATGATACATTTCATGATTCAATTCATGATTCATGATTCAATTCATGATTCATGATTCAATTCATGATTCATGATTTGATTCATGATTGATGATTCAATTTATGATTATGATTCAATTCATGATTATGATTCAATTCATGATTCATGATTCATGATTCATGATTCATGATTTGATTCATGAATTATGATACAATTCATGATTCATGATTCATGATTCATGATTCATGATTTGATTCATGAATTATGATACAATTCATGATTCATGATTCAAGATTCATGATTCAATTCATGATTCATAATTCGATTCATTAATCTTGATTCATGAATCATGATTCGATTCATGATTCATGATTCATGATTCAATTCATAATTCATGATTCAATTCATAATTCATGATTCATGAATCAATTCATGATTCATGATTCAATTCATGATTCAATTCATAATTCATGATTCATGATTCATGATTAAATTCATAATTCATAGTTCATGATTCATGATTCAATTTATGATTCATGATTCATGTTTCATGATTTGATTCATGATACAATTCATGATTCAATTCATGATTCGTGATTCATGATTCGATTCATGATTCATGATTCATGATTCAATTCATGATTCATGATTTAAATTATGATTCAATTCATGATTCATGATAAATGATTCAATTCATCATTCAATTCAAGATTCATGATTCAATTCATGATTCATGATTCAAGTCATGATTCATGATTCATGATTCATGATTCAATTCATGATTCATGATTCAATTCATGATTCATGATTCATGATTCATGATTCAATTCATGATTCATGATTTGATTCATGATTATTAATTCATGATTCATGATTCAATTCATGATTCATGATTCAAGATTCAATTCATAATTCATGATGCATGATTCAATTCATGATTCATGATTCATGATTCAATTAATGATTCATGATTTGATTCATGATTCTTGATTCATGATTCATGATTCGATTCATGATTCATGATTCAAGATTCAATTCATAATTCATGATTCATGATTCAATTCATGATTCATGATTCGATTCATGATTCAGGATTCAATTCATGATTCATGATTACAGATTCATGATTCATGTCACGGGCACTAGGAGTCTTTACCCAGGGATCACCAGATGGTAGGCTTACCAGAGCAATGTAGATGGTAATAGAGTACTCTGGCAGCTGGGTGATCACGGAACATAAAATGATGGCTGATGAGATGCTCAGGAAAGTCTATGACTAACAACACTGGTAATAATGAGGTAATAATACACAAGGAACTG